>NW_026878233.1:0-105005 GCF_032173495.1 Musca vetustissima | reverse complement strand
GTGTTTGGGATTTTGGCTGACACACCGAGCTGAACTGAACATTTTACATATGTTAGCTGTATCCCCGTGGGATATTTCCTGCAGTTTCATTGTCAACCATCAATCGTACGAAGTTTTGTGCGTAAGCGAGCGACCAGAAGAAAATAGCTCAAGCTTCATTTCATTCATTGTTTAGAGGATTTAAAAAGTCATTATTGCTGTTGCATGGACAGTGGGAAAAATTAGATACTACCCCAAGGAGAAAGGGAAAGTCGAACGGAATTTTATTGAAATGAGATTTTAGGAACTTGTGAAGATTTTTAGAAAATTTCAAAGAAAAAAATCCGAAGGCGTGGATTTTTTAACGAATATTTTTTCAAGGTCTAACAAAGGCGTGGATTTTTTAAAGAATATTTTTTCAAGGTCTAACAAAGGCGTGGATTTTTTAAAGAATATTTTTTCAAGGTCTAACAAAGGCGTGGATTTTTTAAAGAATATTTTTTCAAGGTCTAACAAAGGCGTGGATTTTTTAAAGAATATTTTTTCAAGGTCTAACAAAGGCGTGGATTTTTTAAAGAATATTTTTTCAAGGTCTAACAAAGGCGTGGATTTTTTAAAGAATATTTTTTCAAGGTCTAACAAAATAGGCGTGGATTTTTTAAAGAATATTTTTTCAAGGTCTAACAAAGGCGTGGATTTTTTAAAGAATATTTTTTCAAGGTCTAACAAAGGCGTGGATTTTTTAAAGAATATTTTTTCAAGGTCTAACAAAGGCGTGGATTTTTTAAAGAATATTTTTTCAAGGTCTAACAAAGGCGTGGATTTTTTAAAGAATATTTTTTCAAGGTCTAACAAAGGCGTGGATTTTTTAAAGAATATTTTTTCAAGGTCTAACAAAATAGGCGTGGATTTTTTAAAGAATATTTTTTCAAGGTCTAACAAAGGCGTGGATTTTTTAAAGAATATTTTTTCAAGGTCTAACAAAGGCGTGGATTTTTTAAAGAATATTTTTTCAAGGTCTAACAAAGGCGTGGATTTTTTAAAGAATATTTTTTCAAGGTCTAACAAAGGCGTGGATTTTTTAAAGAATATTTTTTCAAGGTCTAACAAAGGCGTGGATTTTTTAAAGAATATTTTTTCAAGGTCTAACAAAGGCGTGGATTTTTTAAAGAATATTTTTTCAAGGTCTAACAAAGGCGTGGATTTTTTAAAGAATATTTTTTCAAGGTCTAAAGGTATAACAAAGGCGTGGATTTTTTAAAGAATATTTTTTCAAGGTCTAACAAAGGCGTGGATTTTTTAAAGAATATTTTTTCAAGGTCTAACAAAGGCGTGGATTTTTTAAAGAATATTTTTTCAAGGTCTAACAAAGGCGTGGATTTTTTAAAGAATATTTTTTCAAGGTCTAACAAAGGCGTGGATTTTTTAAAGAATATTTTTTCAAGGTCTAACAAAGGCGTGGATTTTTTAAAGAATATTTTTTCAAGGTCTAACAAAGGCGTGGATTTTTTAAAGAATATTTTTTCAAGGTCTAACAAAGGCGTGGATTTTTTAAAGAATATTTTTTCAAGGTCTAACAAAGGCGTGGATTTTTTAAAGAATATTTTTTCAAGGTCTAACAAAGGCGTGGATTTTTTAAAGAATATTTTTTCAAGGTCTAACAAAGGCGTGGCTTTTTTAAAGAATATTTTTTCAAGGTCTAACAAAGGCGTGGATTTTTTAAAGAATATTTTTTCAAGGTCTAACAAAGGCGTGGCTTTTTTAAAGAATATTTTTTCAAGGTCTAACAAAGGCGTGGCTTTTTTAAAGAATATTTTTTCAAGGTCTAACAAAGGCGTGGCTTTTTTAAAGAATATTTTTTCAAGGTCTAACAAAGGCGTGGCTTTTTTAAAGAATATTTTTTCAAGGTCTAACAAAGGCGTGGCTTTTTTAAAGAATATTTTTTCAAGGTCTAACAAAGGCGTGGCTTTTTTAAAGAATATTGATATCCATACGGCCTAGCTATGGATATTTTCACGAAGCTTAGCAACATCATTCTAGAGTTAATTCAGTACCATATACCAAAATTCGTACAAATCATATCTTGCGATGGGGACTTTGGTGCACCAATTACATAAAGTCGGACGAAAATATATATGGGAGATATATCTAAATCTGAACTGATTTTCACGAAACTTAGCACACGTCATTCTAGGCTTAATTTAGTACGCTATGCCAAATTTCGTTCAAATCGAAAGATATATAGGGACTTTGGTGCACAATTTACCTTAAATCGGACGAAGATATATATGGGAGCTATATCTAAATTTGAACCGATTTTCACGAAACTTTTCAGACATCATTCTACACCTTATTCATTACGCTGTGCCAAATTTCGTGCAAATCGAAAGATATATATGGACTTTGGTACATAATTTACCTTTAATCGGACGAAAATATATATGGGACCTATATCTAAATCTGAACCGTCCTTGGGCCGAAGAAATGAGCTGTGCCAAATTTCATCCTATTCCGATCATAAATGCGACTTGTACTTTGTTTACAATTTAACATCAACAGACGGACGGACATGCATAAATCGACTCAGAAAGAGATTCTATGCATATTCTCAAAAGGAACCATGAGTATATCTCAAATTTTTTTGCCTGTTACAAACATATGCACAAAGACATAATACCCAGTACCACAGTGTGGTGAAGGGTAATGAAAGGAATTATTTCAAGGACTATAAGAAAAAATATCTATTCAAGGACTATAAGAAAGAAAACTAAATGTATGAAAATTTCATTATTTCTAGTTTGGTCCTACTTTACCGTTCTTCCCACACCATCAAGATTTCACTGCCCGCACCCCAACCAAAAAACGGGGGATGATTTGTTGTTGAACAAGAAATGTAGATCGACGAGCAAATCCGAGAATATTATTTAATGACCATTTATTTATGACGGGCGCAAAGCGACGACACTCAAACCACTAAAAGGTGGAGTGGAGAAGAGTGGTCGGTGGAGGGGGATTCTTAATAGACTAATAGACCCAAAAGTCATAGAGTTAATCCTTGATGGTGTAAATAATACGATTAACTTCTACACTCCCCTGCACACAGAACACCCCCTGCAAGAGTGTGTGTGCCGCACACACTTTGGCATGGTTGGTTGGTTGGATGGTGTTTCTCTTAAACCGCTACAAGTTGTAAAAAAGGTTGCTACGACTGCTGTAAAGATTATTTATTTCAAAGGACTTCAATGCCATTGTCAAATGGTCGGACAGACGGTGGATCGTTTGTTTGGGTGTGTTTGTTTTTGTATCGGGAAAAGTTGCATATCATAAATCAAAACTTGAAATTATAATCAACCACACCAGCCGAAGAATGTCAGTAGTTGAGAAAAATGGTACATGGTATATCATGTTTGAATTCTTTGCCAGGATTAAATTACAAAATCTGCTGCTAATCATTGTGCGAAATGTTTTTGGAGTCGTGTGAATTTTTTCTCTCTTTGTTGAGTCAGGACCGAAAAGAGGCCATAAAATAATCCACAAAATTGAAATTTGTGAATTGTATTTTTTCGTCATCGTTTCGAACTGAATAGTAGGCAGGGTGGTGATAGTAGTATTCGTTGCACATTTACGAGTCATTCCCCCTCCCCATCCTTTTGTGCTCATTGATGTGTAAGTAATTACATTAAGGTGACTTATGGCAGGCAACTGAACCGATGATGGAATTATTCCCGACATTCTTTGGCTATTGTTTCTAAACTGTTCTCGTTCATTTCGAGATGAAAGCAAATGAAATAATCTTATTAAGATTTGTCAGTTCTTCAATTTTCTCAAGATGCTAATATGTGAATGCCTGATGGTTTTATTTTCCTTTCCCGTCAAATCTACGCTATTGTTTTGGCAAAAATTGTGTGTGTTCTTATTTTTTGATAACTATTTGGAACGGAAAGCTAGAGAATTAGAAGCATAGCCTGATAGCTGGGACATGTAGGCAATTCGATAAGAAATAAAAATATTCTTTAAAAAAATCCACGCCTTTGTAAGACTTTGGAAAATATTCATTAAATAATTTTATAGCCCTTGAAAAAAGTATTCTTTAAAAAATCCACGCCTTGGATAGGCCTTGAAAAATATTCTTTAAATAATCCACGCCTTGGATAGGGCTTGAAAAATATTCTTTAAATAATCCACGCCTTGGATAGGGCTTGGAAAATATTCTTTAAATAATCCACGCCTTGGATAGGCCTTGAAAAAATATTCTTTAAATAATCCACGCCTTGGATAGGCCTTGAAAAAATATTCTTTAAATAATCCACGCCTTGGATAGGCCTTGAAAAAATATTCTTTAATTAATCCACGCCTTGGATAGGCCTTGAAAAAATATTCTTTAAATAATCCACGCCTTGGATAGGCCTTGAAAAAATATTCTTTAAATAATCCACGCCTTGGATAGGCCTTGAAAAAATATTCTTTAAATAATCCACGCCTTGGATAGGCCTTGAAAAAATATTCTTTAAATAATCCACGCCTTGGATAGGCCTTGAAAAAATATTCTTTAAATAATCCACGCCTTGGATAGGCCTTGAAAAAATATTCTTTAAATAATCCACGCCTTGGATAGGCCTTGAAAAAATATTCTTTAAATAATCCACGCCTTGGATAGGCCTTGAAAAAATATTCTTTAAATAATCCACGCCATGGATAGGCCTTGAAAAAATATTCTTTAAATAATCCACGCCTTGGATAGGCCTTGAAAAAATATTCTTTAAATAATCCACGCCATGGATAGGCCTTGAAAAAATATTCTTTAAATAATCCACGCCTTGGATAGGCCTTGAAAAAATATTCTTTAAATAATCCACGCCTTGGATAGGCCTTGAAAAAATATTCTTTAAATAATCCACGCCTTGGATAGGCCTTGAAAAAAATATTCTTTAAATAATCCACGCCTTGGATAGGCCTTGAAAAAAATATTCTTTAAATAATCCACGCCTTGGATAGGCCTTGAAAAAATATTCTTTAAATAATCCACGCCTTGGATAGGCCTTGAAAAAATATTCTTTAAATAATCCACGCCTTGGATAGGCCTTGAAAAAATATTCTTTAAATAATCCACGCCTTGGATAGGCCTTGAAAAAATATTCTTTAAATAATCCACGCCTTGGAAAGGTCCTTCAGAAATATTCTTTAAATAATCCACGCCTTGGACAGGCCTTCAGAAATATTCTTTAAATAATCCACGCCTTGGATAGGCCTTGAAAAAATATTCTTTAAATAATCCACGCCTTGGATAGGCCTTGAAAAAATATTCTTTAAATAATCCACGCCTTGGATAGGCCTTGAAAAAATATTCTTTAAATAATCCACGCCTTGGATAGGCCTTGAAAAAATATTCTTTAAATAATCCACGCCTTGGATAGGCCTTGAAAAAATATTCTTTAAATAATCCACGCCTTGGATAGGCCTTGAAAAAATATTCTTTAAATAATCCACGCCTTGGATAGGCCTTGAAAAAATATTCTTTAAATAATCCACGCCTTGGATAGGCCTTGAAAAAATATTCTTTAAATAATCCACGCCTTGGATAGGCCTTGAAAAAATATTCTTTAAATAATCCACGCCTTGGATAGGCCTTGAAAAAATATTCTTTAAATAATCCACGCCTTGGATAGGCCTTGAAAAAATATTCTTTAAATAATCCACGCCTTGGATAGGCCTTGAAAAAATATTCTTTAAATAATCCACGCCTTGGATAGGCCTTGAAAAAATATTCTTTAAATAATCCACGCCTTGGATAGGCCTTGAAAAAATATTCTTTAAATAATCCACGCCTTGGATAGGCCTTGAAAAAATATTCTTTAAATAATCCACGCCTTGGATAGGCCTTGAAAAAATATTCTTTAAATAATCCACGCCTTGGATAGGCCTTGAAAAAATATTCTTTAAATAATCCACGCCTTGGATAGGCCTTGAAAAAATATTCTTTAAATAATCCACGCCTTGGATAGGCCTTGAAAAAATATTCTTTAAATAATCCACGCCTTGGATAGGCCTTGAAAAAATATTCTTTAAATAATCCACGCCTTGGATAGGCCTTGAAAAAATATTCTTTAAATAATCCACGCCTTGGATAGGCCTTGAAAAAATATTCTTTAAATAATCCACGCCTTGGATAGGCCTTGAAAAAATATTCTTTAAATAATCCACGCCTTGGATAGGCCTTGAAAAAATATTCTTTAAATAATCCACGCCTTGGTTGGGCCTTGAAAAATTAATCTTTAAATAATCCACGCCTTGGTTGGGCCTTGAAAAATTAATCTTTAAATAATCCACGCCTTGGTTGGGCCTTGAAAAATTAATCTTTAAAAAATCCACGACTTGTATAGGCCTTGAAAAATTAATCTTTAAAAAATCCACGCCTTGGTTGGGCCTTGAAAAAATATTCCTTGAAAAAATTCAGGCCTTGGATAGGCCTTGAAAAAATATATTCCTTAAATAATCCACGCCTTGGATAGGCCTTGAATAAAATATTTTTTAAATAATCCACGCCTTGGTTAGACCTTGAAAAAAATATTCTTTAAATAATCCACGCCTTGGATAGGCCTTGAAAAAATATTCTTTAAATAATCCACGCCTTGGATAGGCCTTGAAAAAATATTCTTTAAATAATCCACGCCTTGGATAGGCCTTGAAAAAATATTCTTTAAATAATCCACGCCTTGGATAGGCCTTGAAAAAATATTCTTTAACAATTGACGCCTTGGATGGGCCTTAAAAAAATATTCTTTAAAAATCCACGGCTTGGATAGGCCTTCAAAAAATATTCTTTAATTAATCCACGCCTTGGATAGGCCTTGAAAAAATATTCTTTAAATAATCCACGCCTTGGATAGGCCTTGAAAAAATATTCTTTAAATAATCCACGCCTTGGATAGGCCTTGAAAAAATATTCTTTAAATAATCCACGCCTTGGATAGGCCTTGAAAAAATATTCTTTAAATAATCCACGCCTTGGATAGGCCTTGAAAAAATATTCTTTAAATAATCCACGCCTTGGATAGGCTTTTAAAAAAATATTCTTTAAATAATCCACGCCTTGGATAGGCCTTGAAAAAATATTCTTTAAATAATCCACGCCTTGGATAGGCCTTGAAAAAATATTCTTTAAATAATCCACGCCTTGGATAGGCCTTGAAAAAATATTCTTTAAATAATCCACGCCTTGGATAGGCCTTGAAAAAATATTCTTTAAATAATCCACGCCTTGGATAGGCCTTGAAAAAATATTCTTTAAATAATCCACGCATTGGATAGGCCTTGAAAAAATATTCTTTAAATAATCCACGCATTGGATAGGCCTTGAAAAAATATTCTTTAAATAATCCACGCCTTGGATAGGCCTTGAAAAAATATTCTTTAAATAATCCACGCCTTGGATAGGCCTTGAAAAAAATATTCTTTAAATAATACACGCCTTGAAAAAAGTCTTCGTTAAAAAATCCACACCTTGCATAGCCCTTGAAAAAAGTCTTCTTTAAAAAATCCACACCTTGCATAGCCCTTGAAAATTTATTTTTCAAACAAGCTACACCTTCATATTCCACACCTCCTCCCCCTCAGTATGCTGTCGGTATGTATTTCCTACCATTCAAAGGACAAAAACTTTGGTATTGTGACTTTCATTAACTCGGTCACGTGTTGAGGATATTCGTTGACACATCCGATTGATGCACCATTGGACCACAATGGCAATGCTGACACACAGACACCTCGTCTGAGCATTGTTTAAATAATATAATTAGTAGATCACGTGGCATTACTTTTCTACTCACAATGAAGTATCGAAATTGTATTTTCGGAATGTTCATTTCAGGACAAGGACATTTCCTTCTCAAATGACAGCTCACATACTTCTACCTTAATATAAATCGCAAAAAAAGGAACAACAACAACCACCTTTAAATGATAGCTCGTAAATACAAGCTTTGAGCCCAAGTGCTTTAAAAACTTACGCCACTACCATCAACCTCATCATCATCGCCATCTGCATCGTCGTAATGGTCAGCAACATTATAATACAGGAGCACAGCACCGGCTAAGCTCTTGGCAGGCAATGACTGAACAATGAGCCTCATTGGCCAGTTTGTAGTTCGACACGCACAACCTAACAACCAACATGGCCACATTCGAACTGTCCAGCAACTGCTATAAATTTTATATCGACAATGGTGTTGTTGCTGTTTTTGGTGGAAAGGTGGTGCCTGATTTTACGACACCACCCCAGTTGTTGTGGAGCTCTGTTTTGTGGTCGCCAAAAAAGCAGGCGAAAAACGAAACAGACTTTAAATGTCATTGATATGGCAGCAGCAGGTCGACAATATTCGTTACCAGTGTGTTACCTCGTGGTCGGCATCATTTGCTGTGATTATCACTGGACATTATCATCGAAGCTAATTGTATGACCGTTGAATGTCCATTAAGTTTCATTAAAATGGCACCGCGTAGCGGATAAATCATAATTGCCGTTAGATTCGATTGGAGACTATATCAATTATGCGGATTAGCGAACTGTTGACATACATATTTACAGACGTATTTTTCAAGGGCTATTGGGACTAAGGATGAATAGAATATTCTTCAAGGGCTATAAGAGGCGTGGATTTTTTCAAGAAGACTTTTTTCAAGGCCTATCCAAGGCGAGGATTTTTTAAAGAAGACTTTTTTCAAGGCCTATCCAAGGCGTGGATTTTTTAAAGAAGACTTTTTTCAAGGCTATCCAAGGCGTGGATTTTTTAAAGAAGACTTTTTTCATGGCTATCATAGGCGTGGATTTTTTAAAGAAGACTTTTTTCAAGGGAGATTTGTAGGAGATTTTCTGAAGAATTTTTGGGTGGTCAAGGCGTGGATTTTTTATAGAAGATTTTCTGAAGAACTTTTGGGAAGTCAAAGCGTGGATTTTTTATAGAAGATTTTCTGAAGAACTTTTGGGAAGTCAAAGCGTGGATTTTTTATAGAAGATTTTCTGAAGAACTTTTGGGAGGCCAAGGCGTGGAGGCCAATAAGAACCTTCCCCATTATCATACACTTCCCCCGTTCTAAATTTCATTTGAATTCATGTATCCAACCTGCATGACAAATTTCCACTTGTTTCCCATTAATCTTGGTTAAACACCATCTAACAAATGTGGCTGTCTTGTAGTTCGACTTACTTAGAAAAATCTTCCCAACAAGTTATGTCTGGCATTATCCCCCATAGAAGGAAAACTGATGCTCATCAACGTTTGTCATCACAGGCACTTAACATTATTGGCGAAAAACTGAATTTATTTCTATCTCGTTTTTTGTGTATAAGTTTCAGGTGAAAATTGCAGTTGAACAAATTTCGATCGATGTCACAGCAACATTAAATGCGAGTTCTCGGAATACTTGACTTATAATGTCCCCAGCTACTCGCACTCAATGTTGTAAAAAATTGTAACAAATAGCCAGCCAGGCAGGCAGGTCCACACAACAACAGCGGCCAGCAGCAGTGGGGAAGAATAAAAATGATTCGAGTTGTGGTTCTTTTTTTTGTTTTTGTAACGATTGGTACCTTGTGGTACATAAATAATGGTCATAAATTGGCAATGGCTAAAAAATTCACTATTTATTGCCCAATGATAAAAATAAGATTTATTAACATTTGTGAGCTTTGTTGCTACGCTACGCCAACCCACAGCCAGCCAGCGAGCGAATAAAGCTTACAGGCCAGCTAGGCCATTCGGCACTGAACGTCTGCTGCTGTTCATAGCCCGAACTCCCCATTTTGGTGAGTGTGTGTTCGATTTTTCTAACTTTCCTTTTATTGCTATTTTTATTCGTGATGTGCTGCTTTTTCCTCTTCTCTTCTGTCAGTTGTTAATATTATCCCGTCCACACCTCCCCCTCCCCCAAACAAAAAGAAGAGGTTCCCGTCAAACTTAACCATTCATCTATTCACCCACCAAACATTCAGCCAGGCAAAGGATTTGCTCTCTGACCTTAAAGGGAAAGAGACGAGGTGAGAGCGTGTGTGTGTGTATGAATGTTCATCAAAATCGTGCCATACAATTTGGAAAAAAAATATTAAAAATATTTCGCATTTTATGATTTTTGTGGAAAACCTCAAAATCATTGCGATAAAGTTGTTATATTGCAATTGGAAATAAATTATCGGATTGTCAGCACTGAATATCTAAGAGAAGGTATTTTTTATTACAAAGGTACTAATTTATTTTGATGAAGCCTTTAGGCAGCCATTTTATTATTTTTTGGAAAAGAAGTTTCCTTTAGAAAATCTTCTTTAAAACTCCACGCCTAAAGGTAACCGTTAGAAAATCTTCTTTAAAACTCCACGCCTAAAGGTAACCGTTAGAAAATCTTCTTTAAAACTCCACGCCTTTTAGTGGCCTTTAGAAAATCTTGTTTAAAATATCCACGCCTAAAGGTAGCCTTTAGAAAATCTTTAAAATATCCACTACGACTAAAGGTAGCGTTTAGAAAATCTTTAAAATATCCATGCCTAAAGGTAGCCTTTAGCAAATCTCCTTTAAAATATCCACGCCTAAAGGTAACCTTTATAAAATCTTCTTTAAAATATTCACGCCTAAAGGTAGCCTTTAGAAAATATTCGTTTAAAAATCCACGCCAAAAGTTAGCCTTAAGAAAAAACTCGTTTAAAAAATCCACGCCTTAAGGTCGCCTTTGGAAAATCTGCTTTAAAATATCCACGCCTAAAAGTAGCCTTTGAAAATCTGTTTTAAAATATCCACGCCTAAAAGTAGCCTTTGAAAATCTGTTTTAAAATATCCACGCCTAAAGGTACCTTTGGAAAGTCCGCTTTAAAACATCCACGCCTAAAAGTAGCCTTTGAAAAATCTGTTTTAAAATATCCACGCCTAAAAGTAGACTTTGGAAAATCTTCTTTAAAATATCCATGCCTAAAGGTAGCCTTTAGCAAATCTCCTTTAAAATATCCACGCCTAAAGGTAACCTTTAGAAAATATTCGTTTAAAAATCCACGCCAAAAGTTAGCCTTAAGAAAAAACTCGTTTAAAAAATCCACGCCTTAAGGTAGCCTTTGGAAAATCTGCTTTAAAATATCCACGCCTAAAAGTAGCCTTTGAAAATCTGTTTTAAAATATCCACGCCTAAAAGTAGCCTTTGAAAATCTGTTTTAAAATATCCACGCCTAAAGGTACCTTTGGAAAGTCCGCTTTAAAACATCCACGCCTAAAAGTAGCCTTTGGAAAATCTGTTTTAAAATATCCACGCCTAAAAGTAGACTTTGGAAAATCTTCTTTAAAATATCCATGCCTAAAGGTAGCCTTTAGCAAATCTCCTTTAAAATATCCACGCCTAAAGGTAGCCTTTAGAAAATATTCGTTTAAAAATCCACGCCAAAAGTTAGCCTTAAGAAAAAACTCGTTTAAAAAATCCACGCCTTAAGGTAGCCTTTGGAAAATCTGCTTTAAAATATCCACGCCTAAAAGTAGCCTTTGAAAATCTGTTTTAAAATATCCACGCCTAAAAGTAGCCTTTGAAAATCTGTTTTAAAATATCCACGCCTAAAGGTACCTTTGGAAAGTCCGCTTTAAAACATCCACGCCTAAAAGTAGCCTTTGGAAAATCTGTTTTAAAATATCCACGCCTAAAAGTAGACTTTGGAAAATCTTCTTTAAAATATCCATGCCTAAAGGTAGCCTTTAGCAAATCTCCTTTAAAATATCCACGCCTAAAGGTAACCTTTATAAAATCTTCTTTAAAATATTCACGCCTAAAGGTAGCCTTTAGAAAATATTCGTTTAAAAATCCACGCCAAAAGTTAGCCTTAAGAAAAAACTCGTTTAAAAAATCCACGCCTTAAGGTAGCCTTTGGAAAATCTGCTTTAAAATATCCACGCCTAAAGGTAGCCTTTGGAAAATCTGCTTTAAAATATCCACGCCTAAAGGTAGCCTTTAGAAAATCTGCTTTAAAATATCCACGCCTAAAAGTAGCCTTTGAAAATCTGTTTTAAAATATCCACGCCTAAAGGTACCTTTGGAAAGTCCGCTTTAAAACATCCACGCCTAAAAGTAGCCTTTGGAAAATCTGTTTTAAAATATCCACGCCTAAAAGTAGACTTTGGAAAATCTTCTTTAAAATATCCGTGCCTAAAGGCAGCCGCGCCTAAAGGCAGTCTTTAAAATACCCACGCCTAAAGAAAATCTTCTTTAACAAATCCACGCCTAAAGAAAATCTTCTTTAACAAATCCACGCCTAAAGGTAGCCTTTAGAAGATCATGTTAAAAAAATCCACGCCTTAAGGTAGCCTTTAGAAGATCTTCTTTAAAAAATCCCCGCCTAAAGGTAGCCTTTAGAAGATCATGTTAAAAAAATCCACGCCTTAAGGTAGCCTTTAGAAGATCGTGTTTAAAAAATCCACGCCTAAAGGTAGCCTTTAGAAATAAATCCACGCCTAAAGGTAGCCTTTAGAAATGAATCTTTAAAAAATCCACGCCTAAAGGTAGCCTTTAGAAATGAATCTTTAAAAAATCCACGCCTAAAGGTAGCCTTTAGAAATGAATCTTAAAAAAATCCACGCCTAAAGGTAGCATTTAGAAATGAATCTTTAAAAAATCCACGCCTAAAGGTAGCCTTTAGAAATGAATCTTTAAAAATCCACGCCTAAAGGTAGCCTTTAGAAATGAATCTTTAAAAAATCCACGCCTAAAGGTAGCCTTTAGAAATGAATTTTTAAAAATCCACGCCTAAAAGTAGCCTTTAGAAATGAATTTTTAAAAAATCCATGCCTAAAGGCAGCCTTTAGAAATGAATTTTTAAAAAATCCATGCCTAAAGGCAGCCTTTAAAAAATCTTTATTAAAAAATCCACGCCTAAAGGTAGCCTTTAGAAAATCTTCTTTAAGAAATCCACGTCTAAAGATAGCCTTTAGAAAATCTTCTTTAAGAAATCCACGTCTAAAGATAGCCTTTCTGAAATATTCTTTAAGAAATCCACGCCTAAAGATAGCCTTTCTGAAATATTCTTTAAAAAATCCACGCCTAAAGGTAGCCTTTCAAAAATATTCGTTTAAAAATCCACGCCTAAAGATAGCCTTTCGGAAATATTCTTTAAAAAATCCACGCCTAAAGATAGCCTTTCGGAAATATTCTTTAAAAAATCCACGCCTAAAGGTAGCCTTTCAAAAATATTCGTTTAAAAATCCACGCCTAAAGGTAGCCTTTAGAAATTATACGTTTAAAAAATCCACGCCTTAAGGAAGCCTTTAGGAATTATTCGTTTAAAAAATCCACGCCTTGGTGAATTCAAATCCTTTAGAAAATATTCATATG
Source organism: Musca vetustissima (assembly GCF_032173495.1). Taxonomy (NCBI): domain Eukaryota; kingdom Metazoa; phylum Arthropoda; class Insecta; order Diptera; family Muscidae; genus Musca; species Musca vetustissima. The sequence goes on along the minus strand of NW_026878233.1, from coordinate 91,679 downwards.
GGGACCCCCCCCCCATTCTCGGGGTCAAAATTTTTGTTGATATAATTCGAATCTACACTGATTAAAGAATGTCTCTACAAAATTTCAAGTGAAAATCTCAAGAACTGTTGAAGATATATCCGATTTATTGTGTCAGCATCAAGTGACGGCTGAAGGGCTTCTCAAACTTTAAACGCGTTTTTCTCTAAACATTTTTTTGCGAATGGCGGGCACGATAACTCAAAAACTAATAATCCAATCGGTTCCAAATTTTGCAACGTTTCTCTGGGAGTGTATAGCTTATTTTTTAACTTGGTTTTTGGTAAAAAATCCGCGATTTTTCAAAAATATTTTTTCAAAGGGCCACCATTTTCTTAATTTTAGAGCGAAGTCAATAATCCTAGTTCATACGAGAGCCAGACATGTACTCTTTCTAACACCGTTGGAATTTTCGGATTCCGATGTTCCAGTGAGGAGTTATCATGCCCGCCATCAAAAATAAGGACTTTTCTTTAATTACAAAAAACAACAACAAAACAATAACAAAATTTTTTTGTAAATTATTTTTCTTCTCTTTTAAATCTTCAATTATATATGTGCAAAGTTACAAACCTTAACAAGCATTGGTATTGATTTACCAGCCCATTGAAAATCTTGAAAAAATAAAATCGAGAATGGGGGGGTTCCCTTAAGTTAATTTTTTGTATTTTTCCTCTTCTTATTTTAGCAATAACCCCAAATCTCTAGCTAGGCATCTGCTACGTGATGACAGATATGCGCCTGGGTGCTAATTAGTTTTGCGTTGTTGCAAATTCACGGGAATTCACTCGTTGTGAGGTCGCACCACCAGCACCACTCATTTGAAAGTTTTCCTGTAATGTTGTCATGATGCATACCAAGCCAAGATGCAAAGATGATCTGTTTCTGGTGGTTTGTGTTAGGTGGAAGAAGAAAACGGCGCCCAGAGCCTGAGGTCGGTTTTTGTCGTCATCATCATCGCCATGGAGGGAGACACACATTATCAAATCATTAATTCGTGACAAATGTTGGTGAACGGTAGTCAAGCATGTTTCCCCCCGACGAACTGGGGAAGGCTGCAATTGGGAAATGGGAAGGTAGGAGATCGAAGTGGAAAAAACCTGGAGGGAGGGGAACCTTGATTAGGAAAATCAGCTTGTTCCCGATATGTTAATATTTTGTTAACAATTTTCCATGTAAAACCAAAATTTGACTAATAAAACTAACCACGAACCGAACGGATCGGCCATGCATGCCAGCAATTTGATTACCTTCCTGAAGAAAACAAAAATAATCTCCAATCACCAGCAAATAAAACTCGAAGCTGAATTTTTTAGTGGAAATTGCTGGCGTGCTTTGTGTTTAACGACTAAAGTGTAACATACGCCATCATCCATGTCCTCGACTTCGTCATCCTTCTGCCCAGCGATGTGAGAAAAGGTGCAACATCTGCAAAACCATCGAACACATGAGAAACATTTGGACGACCAGGTAAAACGTGCTAGGCAATGTGAAAAAGAGTTCCACTTGCCATAATAAAACCCACTACCCCTTTCTTCACAACCTGCCAAACCATTCTCAAATGGATCGATGGCTGGGAAGCTTTGCAACATAAGGAGCTCCTAAGAACCCAGTAACGTAACGAAATATAAAAGAAGAAGACGAAAGAAAGAAAAAACGAAGTCTCGTTATAAAGTCTACGCCCTCAATACGTGAAGTGGATGAACGTGTTGTTTTCAATAATCGAAACGTTTGTTTTCGCCTGCTTCCATGATGATGAGACGGAGACCAGGAGGCTATGGCCAGGACAGGCCAAGTTATATTCTGTAAATACTTATATTGTGATACGAAGATATTCGTCTTTATTTTTTTGTTGCGCGTTGAGTAAACTTATCCAAAATTAGAGAAACGTATCGGGAATTCACATCATCATCATCAGCGTCCTCAGCTGAGCTCAGGGCAGATGAACGGCCAGCCAACAAATTCACAGCTAAGTTCTCTCTGATTGAAAGTGTGACAGTTCGCTTTAGTCACATAAAACTCTATCTACTTGGTCATCTTTGGGAAGGTAATGCGTATTTTGTTTTAGGGTTGATGAAATATGGCCTAATTTCCCACAGCGAAGAAGAAAAGTTAATAGCAGGTCTTTTCGAAGTACTTCTATAACTCAAGACGTGTATTTTTTAAACGAATATTTTCTAAAGGCTACATTTAGGCGTGGATTTTTTAAACAATATTTTATGAAGCCTACCTTTAGATGTCGATTTTTTATAGATTCTTTTTTAAAGGCTACTTTTAGGCGTGAATTTCTTAAAGAATATTTTCTAAAGGCTACCTTAAGGCGTGGATTTCTTAAAGAATATTTTCTAAAGGCTACCTTAAGGCGTGGATTTCTTAAAGAATATTTTCTAAAGGCTACCTTAAGGCGTGGATTTCTTAAAGAATATTTTCTAAAGGGCCACCAAGGCGTGGATTTTTTAAAGAATATTTTCTAAAGGGCCACCAAGGCGTGGATTTTTTAAAGAATATTTTCTAAAGGGCCACCAAGGCGTGGATTTCTTAAAGAATATTTTCTAAAGGGCCACCAAAGCATGGATTTCTTAAAGAATATTTTCTAAAGGGCCACCAAGGCATGGATTTCTTAAAGAATATTTTCTAAAGGTCCACTAAGGCGTGGATTTTTTAAAGAATATTTTCTAAAGGGCCACCAAGGCGTGGATTTTTTAAAGAATATTTTCTAAAGGGCCACCAAGGCGTGGATTTTTTAAAGAATATTTTCTAAAGGGCCACCAAGGCGTGGATTTTTTAAAGAATATTTTCTAAAGGGCCACCAAGGCGTGGATTTTTTAAAGAATATTTTCTAAAGGCTACCTTTAGGCGTGGATTTCTTAAAGAATATTTTCTAAAGGCTACCTAAAGGCTACCTTAAGGCGTGGATTTCTTAAAGAATATTTTCTAAAGGCTACCTTAAGGCGTGGATTTCTTAAAGAATATTTTCTAAAGGCTACCTTTAGGCGTGGATTTCTTAAAGAATATTTTCTAAAGGCTACCTTAAGGCGTGGATTTCTTAAAGAATATTTTCTAAAGGCTACCTTTAGGCGTGGATTTCTTAAAGAAGATTTTCTAAAGGCTATCTTAAGGCGTGGATTTCTTAAAGAATATTTTCTAAAGGCTATCTTAAGGCGTGGATTTCTTAAAGAATATTTTCTAAAGGCTATCTTAAGGCGTGGATTTCTTAAAGAATATTTTCTAAAGGCTACCTTTAGGCGTGGATTTCTTAAAGAAGTTTTTCTAAAGGCTATCTTAAGGCGTGGATTTCTTAAAGAAGTTTTTCTAAAGGCTATCTTAAGGCGTGGATTTCTTAAAGAATATTTTCTAAAGGCTATCTTAAGGCGTGGATTTCTTAAAGAATATTTTCTAAAGGGCCACCAAGGCGTGGATTTCTTAAAGAATATTTTCTAAAGGCTACCTTAAGGCGTGGATTTCTTAAAGAATATTTTCTAAAGGCTACCTTAAGGCGTGGATTTCTTAAAGAATATTTTCTTGGATTTTTTAAAGATTCATTTCTAAAGGCTACCTTTAGTCGTGGATTTTTTAAAGATTCATTTCTAAAGGTTACCTTAAGGCGTGGATTTCTTAAAGAAGATTTTCTAAAGGTTACCTTAAGGCGTTTATTTCTTAAAGAATATTTGCTAAAGGCTACCTTAAGGCGTGGATTTCTTAAAGAATATTTTCTAAAGGCTACCTTAAGGCGTGGATTTCTTAAAGAATATTTTCTAAAGGGCCACCAAGGCGTGGATTTTTTAAAGAATATTTTCTAAAGGGCCACCAAGGCGTGGATTTTTTAAAGAATATTTTCTAAAGGGCCACCAAGGCATGGATTTCTTAAAGAATATTTTCTAAAGGGCCACCTAGGCGTGGATTTTTTAAAGAATATTTTCTAAAGGGCCACCAAGGCGTGGATTTTTTAAAGAATATTTTCTAAAGGCTACCTTAAGGCGTGGATTTCTTAAAGAATATTTTCTAAAGGCTACCTTTAGGCGTGGATTTCTTGAAGAAGATTTTCTAAAGGCTATCTTAAGGCGTGGATTTCTTAAAGAATATTTTCTAAAGGCTATCTTAAGGCGTGGATTTCTTAAAAAATATTTTCTAAAGGCTATCTTAAGGCGTGGATTTCTTAAAGAATATTTTCTAAAGGCTACCTTTAGGCGTGGATTTCTTAAAGAAGTTTTTCTAAAGGCTATCTTAAGGCGTGGATTTCTTAAAGAATATTTTCTAAAGGCTATCTTAAGGCGTGGATTTCTTAAAGAATATTTTCTAAAGGCTACCTTAAGGCGTGGATTTCTTAAAGAATATTTTCTAAAGGCTACCTTAAGGCGTGGATTTCTTAAAGAATATTTTCTAAAGGGTCACCAAGGCATGGATTTCTTAAAGAATATTTTCTAAAGGCTACCTTAAGGCGTGGATTTCTTAAAGAATATTTTCTAAAGGCTACCTTAAGGCGTGGATTTCTTAAAGAATATTTTCGTGGATTTTTTAAAGATTCATTTCTAAAGGCTACCTTTAGTCGTGGATTTTTTAAAGATTCATTTCTAAAGGTTACCTTAAGGCGTGGATTTCTTAAAGAATATTTTCTAAAGGCTACCTTAAGGCGTGGATTTCTTAAAGAATATTTTCTAAAGGCTACCTTAAGGCGTGGATTTCTTAAAGAATATTTTCTAAAGGCTACCTTAAGGCGTGGATTTCTTAAAGAATATTTTCTTGGATTTTTTAAAGATTCATTTCTAAAGGCTACCTTTAGTCGTGGATTTTTTAAAGATTCATTTCTAAAGGTTACCTTAAGGCGTGGATTTCTTAAAGAAGGTTTTCTAAAGGTTACCTTAAGGCGTTTATTTCTTAAAGAATATTTGCTAAAGGCTACCTTAAGGCGTGGATTTCTTAAAGAATATTTTCTAAAGGCTACCTTTAGGCGTGGATTTTTAGTCTTGTTCAAACTTTTTTACACTACTGTATGGACTACAAAATTGCAATTGCATCCCTCCTTAAAACTCTTCAATAAACAAAATTTTCCTCAACTTCTTAGCCATCAATACCTGACTTCTTTACAGCTAAGTAAAAGCTTTTTTATTCGTTTACACTGTTTTTGTGGAACTTCTGCATTCACATGAATGCAGTCATGCCCACTCATGGCTTTCATCAAAATAATAAGAATTAACATGTGAATCACCTTTTCAAATTCCTTGTTGTTGTTGCTGTATGGAAGGACGTGAACATCGTGGTTCTGGTTACGCTCGCATTACTCGAGCACGCACGTCTTGACTGCTGGCTACAAAAATTAAAAATAAAACATAACCAAGGAGGGCTGGCTTTCTTACTCGTTTAATCAAACTAATGTTAGTTATTAAAAAGGAGGAGGAGGCCCTTCTCCCCTATTTCTACTTGGCAATCGGGGATTTCAACCTGATACCTTAGCTAGGCTTAAAGGAAAGGATAGGTGATGTTTTTTTTTTTTTTATTTTAAATGGAAGGTAGTTGTGTGTACTAAAGACAAACAGATGTAAGGAAATATGTACCAAGAAAAAGGGGAGGCAATTTTTTTCTTATTGCCTTTTTTAAGTTTCTGTAACATGGCCTGCTGGATTATGGTCTTAGTGCAGCATATTTACAATTGCATGTATTTAGTAGAGTACGTGAATATTGTATATAGACCATATTGTGTTATTTTGGATTCTTGTTAATACATAACTATGTGTATGAACATGCAGAGCAACGTGCAACACAAATAACCTGCCTGTTAAAAAATTAAACTCCGATTATAGGCAGCAACTCGTCGTCATTGGATCACATTATACACGAATTATGGTAACACATTTCTTTATCGAAGCACAGTGGGGTTTGAAATTGTTTAAGTGCGAATATATTCATATTTCTAAAGACCACAAAGAGGCGTGGATTTATTAAAAATATTGTTCTGAAGACCAGAATAAGACGTGGTTTTATTATTATATTCTGGAAATCCTAGATCATGTAGATCTCTCCTGGCTATAGTGGCCCACACACGTCAAACATGTGCGTTCGATCGGTGTGACTCGAAGCAATGTTTGACGTGTGTGGTACGGTGTTCACACCGATTTGCCGGAAAGAAATAAAAAATTAATTTTTCGTTGTGCGACGCGCACATGTTTGACGTCTGTGACCTGGTGTGTGGATATTTTCTCATTTGTTGAGAAATTTCGTGGAGTGCGGATCAGCGGACAAATGCAATACATATGTATTTGGAAGATTTTTTGAAGTTTTTACACATATTCTACTGTGTGGCAAATAAAAATGTTTTTTCCCGGAATAAAAAAAAGTATTTAATACATTTATATTAAATAAAAATATTTCGTCTTTTTTCCGTCATCACTATCGCGGTCCATCTTCACGCTTCAAAAATAAATATGAAATGAAGTTTAAGGGAACCCCCCCCCCCCCCCCATTCTTGATTTGAATTTTTTAGGATTTTCAATGGGCTGGTAAATCAATACCAATGCTTGTTAAGGTTTGTAACTTTGCACATATATAATTGAAGATTTAAAAAAGAAGAAAAATAATTTACAAAAAATTTTTGTTATTGTTTTGTTGTTGTTTTTTGTAATTAAAGAAAAGTCCTTATTTTTGATGGCGGGCATGATAACTCCTCACTGGAACATCGGAATCCGAAAATTCCAACGGTGTTAGAAAGAGTACATGTCTGGCTCTCGTATGAACTAGGATTATTGACTTCGCTCTAAAATTAACAAAATGGTGGACCTTTGAAAAAATATTTTTGGAAAATCGCCGATTTTTGACCAAAAACCAAATTAAAAAATAAGGAAGATCTTCACCGATTGGCTTTATCCTAGTTCATACGAGAGCTATACACTCCCAGAGAAACGATGCAAAATTTGGAACCGATTGGATTATTAGTTTTTGAGTTATCGTGCCCGCCATTCGCAAAAAAATGTTTAGAGAAAAACGCGTTTAAAGTTTGAGAAACCCTTTAGCCGTCACTTGATGCTGACACACTAAATCGGATATATCTTCAACAGTTCTTGAGATTTTCACTTGAAATTTTGTAGAGACATTCTTTAATCAGTGTAGATTCGAATTATATCAACAAAAATTTTGACCCCGAGAATGGGGGGGGTCCCCTTAAAGGATCCGTTTGACGTGTGTGGGCTAGGAGCTTCAAACCGATCGAACGCACATGTTTGAGGTGTGTGGCCCACTTATGGCAGGGGGTGGGCACGACGATAACACTCAAGCAAGTACTGCATCGATAACATGTGGTCGTGTCGATGGACGGGCAAGATCTTCGTCTGTTAATGATGATGGTCCACTGGAGTCATCCTGTTGCAGTTCTCAGGGCAGCATTGTGGAAGGTCTGAATACTCTTCCACTGCGTATCACTTACATTTGAAAACCACACTGGTGTCGCATAGCTTACCACTAACCGGCCTATTGATTTATAAGAGGTCAACAAGGTTTATTTGTCAGCGCCCCAAGTGATGCTGGCTAGCGTCTTTATGGCCATTACACCCAGTATCTTTGGGGTAGTTTGTGGTCGGAATCAGTTCTCCATCGATCATTATGTTCAAAGTAAGTTTCAGTACATGTAATGAACTGTATGGCTGTTGATTTGGTGGTAGATATTTTAATATTCCTCAGATGGAAGAAATTTACAAGATCTGCTTTGCGGAAGTTTTTCTTCACACAAATGTCATGAACAATGGGACTATGATCGTACAACCATCCGTATACATTACGTTCTCAATGCCGTTGAAAGTGGTTGTATAATTTCATAATGGTTGAAGTTTAACAATTCCGGAGAAATTACCCCTACTTGGGGAACTCCCTATTTCACTCTATGGGGTTTGAACTGTCTGTTTGTGAATTCCACACCGTCCTGTCATAATTTCTTCAAGGATTCGAGAGTGACTTAATCGTTTCCTACAATTTTCTTCAGGTCTAGCCACTGTTTCTCTTGTGTGTTCGCATACTAGCCTGCTGACTTCAAGGATAAGTATCCTGAACGTTGTTGAGCGCTCTTCCATTGGAATTTTTAACTAAAGGTTATCTTTCATTTTAGACCACTTTCTCTCTATACCTATTTATATTTCTTCCTGGACCTATCTATATTTCTTGGAAGTGGCGTCTGTTAAGTTTGTGATTGGCAGAACCTTGGTCTGTAAGTGGATAGCTTTCCCTGATGTCGAGGAGAAGTTAAACCTCAAGAGTCTTCTCTGCTGGCAACACACGTGAGATCGGCCTTTATGATTCACCTTTGATGGCATCCGTTCCTGGCTTCAATAGCTTTACCTCCATCTCCTTTTGCCAATATAATTGACAAATTGTGGACTTTGGTCTGGTACATGAACCCCAACTCATTACGATCAGCAACGGGATAGATTTCCCTGATGTCAAGCATAATAATACCAAAAGAGAATTCCGTACTGACAACACAAGTGAGATATCTTATTGGTTAAACTTTGCTGGTATCCTTATCTAGCTTCAGTTGGCCCGCTACTGAACAATGACAATTTTTTACAGACATCGGTAATGATGTACCTGGATATCGACAAACTGAGAACTTTAGTCTGTATTACAATAGAGATTCCATCCGGGTCAAATATCATATATGATTTAGCATTTCGCACGATACTTGCAACTTCGCCCATCGTAAACTGTAATGGAACCTCTTCGGCAAAAAGATATATTATACGACGAAGTACTTCTTCACTTTGTTATCACTCTCAAGATGATCGATAAGATGTTGGTTAAAAGCGCAGCGCTTCGCCTAGGGTTTTAGTGCGATTTAACCGTTTATTTAAACATAGTTTTCATCTCGGGTATTCGACCAGCAGACTAGATATATGTCTGTTGGTCGAATACCCTGCAGCTGTAATTATGTCCCGGAATTTCCTTTCTGTAACCCGAACATTGGATGGAAAGTTACCTGAAGCGATTGTTGACGATCTCTTTGAAAGCTTGCCAGTTGAGCTCTATGGTTAGGAAAGAAGGTGCGTCGTTCTGATTAATGGAATCAGGTGGTATGCTTATGAAGGCAACTATGAAGAGGAGGTTTGATATAAGAAAAAAGGCGGACTGGCAACTGTAATGATGTCTCGGCATTTTCTTCATACACAAAAAGGAATGAAAGTTCTCTCTCAAACCTCGACAGTTAAGTTGTGTGGTTAAGAAGGGAAATAGGGCGTTCTGAGATGATGAAATCAGTTGATCTGCCTTATAGAGATAATTATGGAGAGATGGTGCATGATCCTGACCACCAGTCTTAAATAGTTCGGCTGGTAGCCCTGCTGCTTTATTATATATGTTTCAGCTGATTGATTGTTATTCTGACCTCATCTTGACTAGGTGGTACACTACCGTAATCTCTTATTGGTTCTTCACCGGCACTATTTGATACCAGAAGCTTTTCAAAATGCTCCTTTCAGATCCCAAACACGCTGCCTGTATGTGCCACCAGGTTCCCTTCTTCATCTTTACAAGAGGATGTGCTTGCACCAAAGTCTTCGGTTTGGTGTTTTACTCGATTTGATTTCTCATTGTTGGATAGGGTGAAATCCAGGTGGCTTTGTGTATTCCGAGATGCTTAAATCTGGTTGTTGATCCAAGAGAAATCACGGACAGCCATTTATATTTATTTATCAAACCGAGTGGCAGTCTCAACTTTTAATCGCTACCACTAACATTCCATTTACGGGTCACTAGGTCACCACTAGCAATATAGGTCTGTACTATCTTAGACATATAACGTAGTTCACAGATATTAATTGGCGGTATATACACGTAAGATCCTCCGGAAGATCTGCGTCGATGGTGAATATCGCCGTCGAATGAACCATAAGCTATACCATCGATTGTCGGACAACGTCATAGTCAGATGTATCGAGCTGCAGCGACTACATTGGCTAGGCCATGTTGTGAGAATGGATGCAGATGCCCCAGCTCAAATAGTACGTAATAGCGAGCCAAGTGATGGTTTACGCATAAGGGGAAGACCACGAATCCGATGGAAAGATCAAGTAGAAGACAAAATCTCGGAACATGGTATTTCAAATTGGTCGAGATGAGCACAAGACCGACGCTCCTGGAAATCTTTTTTAAGCTAGTTCTGTCATAACCAGCTATGTAATCAGTAATATACACGTTAGTACAATACAATTTTCGTTGAGCCTGGTTTTCTGAGCTTCGGCGACTAAGATGCTCTTCCGATTCGTGAAGTCCACTATCTCATCAAATTTTTCTTGAAGTCAATTTCAATTTAACTGTAGAAATAGAGGAGTCGGAACAGCAACGTTTGACATAATAAAGACCTCAACCTCGGCAATACCACAGTCATACTGCTACCCCATACATTCAATGTACCAGTCGCTAGAATCATGCTCAAGCCTCTATTAGGTAACCTCTAGCATCCACTTATGTTGAAGGCTACACTTTTCTTCCGATTCATGAAGTCCACCATCTCATCAATTTATCCTCGAAGTCCATTGCAATTAAATTGTAAAAATAAAGCAGTAGCACGAGGCAACTGAATCCCTTGTCCTGTAGTCTAGCGAGTGGGTTCAGCCCGCGACAATAAAATTTTGCTATGGCAAACCGAATTGAACCCAGGGTCCGAATCATGAAGTGCACCATCTCATCAATTTATGCTCGAAGTCCGTTGCAATTTAATTGTAAATATAAAGCAGCAACACGAGGCAACGGAATCCCTTACCCTTTAGTCTAGTGAATGGGTTCAGCCCGCGCCAATAAAATTTTGTTATGGTAACCCGAACCAAGGTCCAGGGTTTTCTTCGATCCAAACTATGACTAAATCCGTTCGGGATGGTAGACTCCGGCCAAAAAATAGTTTCAGATCAATTCGGAATTGTAGAACCCACAAACATTGATTATTTGTTAGTCCCAATGCTATTTTAAGGGAGATTATCAGGTCTCTCTCACCAGCATCCCACTGTCCACAACATAAAAAACATAAATATGTGGTGCAAGCATTTGTCTACCATTATTATCATTATCATTACAAAAAAAAAACAACAGAAACTGAAGAAACACATTAAATAATAATCGAACATATTTGTGTCTTAGAGGTATTGATTCCAGCACATTTGGCGATCATGCCTTACAAACACAATCAAGAGATATATACAGCCTCGTAGAGGGGCGGAGATACTCTTGCATTGCGATTTCGATCTTAATTCACAAATAGCAGGTCACAACTTTGCAGCTCGTTTGACGGGAAATGCCTGCAAACATGTTAATACATGCCACAACTCTGCGAAGAAGGTGAAACAAAAATAACAGCAGACGGACAGACAAAAAGACTGCAACAAGAGATGAATGTTTAAGCGTTTGTTCGATCATTCGTTCGGTATAACAATGTGGACAGACATTGTACAAGAGTCTTGTGTGATTATCTCTTTTACACTAAGAAAATAAAGAAGAAGAAAAAACCGGAGCAAAACAACCATAAAAAAGCTGCTGCAAATATGGTGCAACTAAGTTTAGCCAGCCATTATTACTGACCATCACACCATTACATATGTAGATATATAGGTATGTACGTACATAGTCTCACAAGTGGGAAGGACGTTTCGAATGCAAATACTCAACCATTCTGAGTTCTGGTAATCCATCTACCATTTCAAAAATGATGCTGTTGTGGCAGCGATACGAATGTAAACAGCTTTTCGGGACTTACCAGTCAGTTAGCCAGCCTTATTGCCTGCCTGCTTGCTATTCATCAGCATCAAAAGGGTGTAACCAACAAATGTAGCCTTAAAGGTTGATCGACAAGAGCACAACAACAACAAAATGGTAGGTGTTTGAAATATCTAAAGAATTTTGATAAATCGAAATCTGTTTCAAATTTGCGGGGAAAAAACAAAACTGAAATAAGTCCATCGACCTTTGCGAAAGTGATAAGCTGTAGTCGATGATTTGAAATATAAAATCGAAGTTATGATGAATTTTCGCAATGTGCAGATGTTTTCTCTAAATAAACCAAAAACTTAATTTCCTGATTTAATTACTTTAATTAACTGGCTCGAGACAGGACATTTGTTCTGTAAGCCGAGCTTAAAAAGGATTTTCAGGCGCGTCGGTCTTGTGTGCAGCTTTTCCAATTTGAAAGACCACGTTTCGATATGTCATCCTCCACTTGATCTTTCCATCGAATTAGTTGTCTTCTCCTTCTGCGTGAACCATCGTTTGGCTTGCTTTTATATGCCTTTTGAGCTGGGACATCCTCACGTCTAAGCATTTCGATGTCCGATATTCACCGTCGACGCAGGTCGACACGTAGATCTCTCTCAGAAATGTTCTCTCAAACACTCCAAGAGCAGCCCAAGTACCCATGCTTCAGATCCATACACCAGCACGGGTAGTATCAGCGTCTTGTGGAGTGTGAGTTGGGTCTGGCGAGAATGGCCTTAGCATTTTGTTTCTAGCCCTATTACTCGGTGATTCCACTCTTATCCTTTGCATGTTTCGTCTTTGTTGTCACTGTAGCGTATTTCGCATACACTCTGTTATACGAATTTCGGAATTCTGTCGTATTTGAGAGTGAAATGATGTATCTCTAGTTTGTTCTTCTGACGATAAGTTGGATCCCGCCGGCTATGAGTATGCTCCGCAGTATTTCTTTCTTGCTCCTCATCACGATACAATACATCCTGGCGTCTAATAGCGTGTTCGCCTGTATTTCTTTGTTGTTTCTCCGCGCGAAACAGTGGATCCTGGCGTCTATGAGCATGCTCTTCAGCATCCCTGTGTTGCTCCTCCTCGCGATACAGTGGGTCCTGGCGTATACGAGCATGCTCTGCAGTGTTCCTTGCGCGTTGATACCATCAGCTTAGTCTTCTCGATATTGACTGCCTGACCCACTTTGGCAGACTCCTCAATTTCTTCAAAAGTGGATTTTACATCTCGCAATGTTCGACCCATTATGTCGATGTCCTCGGCGTAACATGTGTTTCTGTTCACCTTTGCATCTCGTACGACCTTTTCCAGCAGGATATTAAAAAGGTCACACGACAAACTGCCAACTTGTCCGAATCCTCGTTCGGAGGTTCTTTCCGACTTTAACTGCTGATCGTATGCCAATTAGAATTATCGTGCATAGCTGTTTTATTTTTGCAGGATTGCGGAACGCAGACATGGCTTTAAACACCTCTGAACGGATAGGGCTTTCGAATGCGGCTTTATAGTCGACGAATAGGTGGAATGTGTCGATGTGTTTTTCGTGGGGTTTCTTCAGCATTTGGAGAATCTCGTCTATGGTGGATTTGCCATGTCTGAAGCCGCATTAGTATGGTTCAATAATATCATTGACCCTTGGCTTGAGTCGTTCACACAGCACACGGGATAGCACTTTATATGATATGAGAAGGAGAGTAATTCCTCTACAGTTAACACATATCGTCTTGTCTCATTTTTTTTTTTTGCACGGATGCAGAGGTTATAATCATTGGACATGCATTCCTTTAACCGAATTGTACTAATCATTTGGTGCATGCTTCGATTCCACGACAGAGCGGTTTACAATCAGAGTCTTACTCGGCCAACGTCTGTTACCTCAGACCATTGTGTAAAATCAATGGGGTTGCTACAACAACAAAGTGCAGAATCCCACTTTGGACTCTTCTATGAAAAAGAGAAACATGAGAAAAAGAACTCCTTGAACTTTTCTAAAAATAAGACTTACTTGAGGAAGACCTACTAGAAACCCATATACATTTATCTATTTTTTTTTTTTTTTTTTTTTTTGATATTTTGTACGCAGTATTTTTTTTAGATAACTATCCTAGTAAATATTTTCACAGTAAGCATGTGGAAGACAGAATAACAAACAAACATTTTCAGTATTCAAATTGTCTAAATGATCAGAATTGTATCAAGTTATCAATCGGATTAAAAACATATATCTTCCAAACGAATACAAATTTTAATTTTGAAGAATTTCGATGCAGAACATGGCTTCATGAGGAGTTACACTACTTTGGATATATACAAGAGTAACTTTTGTGACTATTATTGAAACCCATATACATTTATAAAACAAAACACATCCCATTTCGTGTTGATGTAGGGTCTTTGGTATACCATTTCATACACCATTCAAGCATATCAACAATTTTCCATTACTGCTTTTGGTTTGTTCTTGAGGCAATTAAATGAGAAAGGCAAAACTAAATGTTAAAAGTTTAAACAAAAACAAATATTAAAAATTTAAACGGTTATTTTTATATACGCCCCATATACATTTATAAAACAACAGTTACGACACCTGCATATCAACAATTTTCCATTACTGCTTTTGGTTTGTTCTTGAAATGAGAAAGGCATTTTGTTTAAACAAAAACAAATATTAACAATTTAAACGTAGCAAAGCGACATCTGCTAACTTGTGTTGATATTAAAATAGCACATTGTTGGCAACGCATAGTGAAGGGTTCACTAAACAAGATATTCAACATGAATAATTTCCAATTAGAATTTTTAAAACTATTTTAACTAGATAAAAAGGAAATTAATACTTCTCCAAGAAATTGTGTTCGGTTCTCGATGCATTTTCCATAAATTTATACAAATTAATCAAGAAATAGAATTGAAAAAAACCAGAGCACTTACCAAATGTAATATAATTTCAATAAATATTGAAAAACCTTCAATGTAGACAATACTCGAAAATTCAACTCTTATTTCAATTCGAAAATTAATTACGTAGAAATCGCGCACGAAATGTTTTAAAGACGAAAATCGAACACACTGTTAAACCGCGAGTATAAACTATAGTTTTAACACTAAATTCACCGTTTTCGATGTTGATTGATATTGTTTGAATTGATCACATAATGTAGTTTCAATGGTTGATTCAATGATTCATTTGGGAATGTTTGAATTTAATGTTTGAATTTATGTCGGGCATGTCCTGGAATTAAAACGTATAAATTAATTTTAAACACTTTTAAAATTAGATTATAAATAAAAAATGTACTTACGTTTAATGCATAGTCCACAACTTCGGTCAGGATTTTTCTATTAGATGAAATCGCGTACGGAATGTTTTAAAGATGAAAATCGAACACACTACTAAAACGCGAGAATAAGTATCTTGTTTTAACACTAAATTCACCGTTTTCGTTGTTGATTGATATTGTTTGAATTGATCACATAATGTAGTTTCAATGGTTGATTCAATGATTCATTTGGGAATGTTTGAATTTATCACTCCAGAATATATGTCGGGCATGTCCTGGAATTAAAATGTATACGTTAATATTAAACACTTTCAAAATTAGATTATAAATAAAAAATGTACTTACGTTTAATGCATAGTCCTCAGCTTCGTTCAAGATTTTTCACTTAAATGTCAGTAGACATATGATAGATCCAATACGTTTAAGAAATATCTCACTCTTAGAAGCATACTGTTTCGAGCAATTATTGATGTTTTTGTGGCATATTCAATAGTTCTTTCAAGTTGGACCTGCAACTTCTTTTGGAGTTCTCGTTACATTATTCAAATGTTTGCCCATTAACGAATCAAAGCTTCCATGTAGTTCTGTTAATTGTAAATACTCCTTCAAATACCCATTTTAGTTTATTTTTTAAATACTCCTTACTCCATTTTTCACATATTTCCATTTTAACCAAGACAACGTCACACCGAATTTTTTCCTCTTATTATTCGCCAAGTATTGTGGTTATATTTTGTAGCCTGACAAGACATGTCATTTTAATCAATATTCTTATGTTTTATATGATATGAGACTTAAAATGCCACAGGAGAATTTACCTAAGATATTAAAAAAAAATATTAATCAGATATTTAAATATACAATTGGAAGTAGCACTTACACTTACCATTTAGTATATCCCCAACACCAACTTGGTTAAACGAGGATCCATCGTTAGGTACATTAAAACGACCCGGACCCTTTGTGACTAACAGTTGTGACAGTTGTTGGCCGAGTAAGACTCAGGTCGTTTCGGGTCGTAGACCCCACTAATTTATTTTGGACTCAAACACCTATACACATCGTTTGTCTGTGGTACGGTGGCGTACAATGGAGGGTCTAACCGTGCTATTATTGGGTATTCCGATGGTTCGACATGTTATGTTGGCCTCTGCTCCAATTGTCCTTTTTGGGGTCTGTCATGGCTAGGAGGCCAAACTTTCTTGGTCATGCTGGTAAGCGTTGGCTGGCGCTACTACTCAGTAAGACAATTTATTTATTCCTGTTTCCATTGATTTGTTCATGCTTTTTTTGCTACCGCTCTGTCATTCCTTGCAGATATTCTCGTACAAGATCATTCGTTTTTTTTTAAATCCACATTTTTTGCGTATGAGTAATTTGTTGTTGTTGTTATTTGGCTATGGATACCAATATAATGAGCTTTTCAAGTGTTCGTTGCTCAGGAAGCCACTTCATTAGTATTTTGGCGCCAAAAAGACATAAATGCCATTTACTTGTCATTATGGAATGCCTTTGCTACTGCTGATCTTGCTTCATTTTGTTTTCACAGCACAGCCAATTTAAGTTGTAATTAAAACACATTTTAAACACTAATCTCACGAAATATTCCATTGCTGCGCACTTTATTTAACTTCAATTTTATTATTTCTTGATATTTTCACTATTTGTTTGCAAAGAAATCACAAATTTGCTGCCAATTTTCAATTAATCAACTGCTTTAACGGACGCTCAATGTGAACTAAACCCCAAAAACAGCTGTTTTCTCATTTGGCTCTCTTTGTTTTGATTAGGCGGTTATGCTAACATCTCAATGTGAATGACGTTATTAATGAGAAATGTAGTTCTATGAAGAAAAAAACATAACAGAAAACTCGGGGTTAACACAAACTTTTTTAAATTTAAAATTTTAGTTTTTGTTAATTTTATTATTTTAATGCAAATAAATCACAAATTTTCTGCCAATTTTTTTAATAATTCTCTTTAACGGACACTGTCAAAACAGCTGTCTCTCTTTGCTTTTGCTAGACAATAGGCTATCACCTCAGCTTGCATGCCGTACTAATAAGAAGTGCCTTTTTGTGGAGAAAATAACTATAAAACACCATCACAGGACTTTACACAAACATTTTTTTTAACAGAAACTTTATATTTTTAGTTAATACCATTAATTAATTGCAAATCAATTAAAATCTACTTTAATTTTTTAAAAATTTAACCTTTTTAACGGACACTGTCAAAAAGAAAACAGCTGTTGCTCTCTTTCCTTTTGTTAGACTCATCTCACTGTGCATGCCGTTACTAATAAGAAATGTCTTTCTTTGGGAGAAAATCACAACAAAACAAAAACATCACTCAGAAAAAAACTCATATAGAAATGTCAAAACAGAGAGAAATTAGCAAAAGGAAAAGAAAAACATTTGACATTTAGAGCAGAGAATTTTTTTACGGAGGAAAATAGCAAGAGCAGAATTGTAAAGCTCCTGAAAATATTAAAAATTTGCATATTTAAATAAAGTATTTATAAACAAAAAGTTGTAAAACTTAAAGCAAAACCATAGGACATTATGGAGATGTAGAAATTTCATGGATTATTGTGAAAATCTACATGCAAATTAAAGGAAAAATCACACAATAGATGAGGACCTGACACACACACACATCCTACATTTTATGTGAAAGACCAGCAAGTATATACTACAAAAGAAGAATTACGTGAGTGCGCACCACCAACCATCAAACAAAAAAATTCAGAGGCAACGAACGACGAACTGTTGTAATTTTGTTGGTTGGCCAGAGGAGGAAGGAAGGAAGAAGAAGAAAATAGAAATAAAACTATCGTATAAAACCTTACACACAATTGCTTGGCATCCAAAGAATCCCAAAGATTTTCCCAGACCCTTAAAGGCAGGTTGAATGGGAATTTTCACAGAAGCGAAGTGAAAAAATCGTTATATTTCCCCCGACCTGAATAGACCACAAAGAATCTCATTGTAACTAACTGTGGCAGCTGTAATTCGATTTTGGGGGAGTTGTGTGTCTGTGGTGTAATGTTGTTGTTGCTGCTGCTGTTTTAAGTGTATATGTATGTGATAGTGTTAATTTATCATCTTCCCCATCAATGCAAAAGGTTTTGCTTCCCTACACACTGTCCACTCATTACATATAGGCCGACCGACCGAATTGAGGGATTAAGTACTACGACCGACAAGTAGTAACATCACTAATCGCCGCCGCAAAAAAAGCTTACACTACGAAGTGAAGTCCAAGAAGAAAAAAAAACCGCACCCTTTGCACTTGCTACTGCCACCATCAACGTAGCAGTGCGCCTTCCGTGTCGTGTTGTGCAGGATAGACAGTTATGACTTCGCCTTTATATCAATTGGATATATTTGAATTACGGCCTCTGATAACAAATTTCAATTGTAAATTATCGACCATATCGGAATATGATTGCCACAAACAGATGCTGTGTCTTGTCTCCGAGGACAATGACATTGTGTTACGCTACACCAGTGAAGGTGGCCAGGAGGTATTGAAATTGGTTTCATGGTTTCGACGTACCAATCGTGTCATACATGATATTTGTTTTGATCCCTCAGGAACCTGGCTGCTGGTGTTATGTAAGTTGTACACAATTTGTTCCATACTTATCTAAGATAATAACGCTTTCCCTTTCTAGGTTTCGACAATACTCTACACATTGTGCCCGCCTTGGCTGTGGTTGATAAAGCCACCTTGGAGGCAAATGCCAAAAATTCAGTATACCCCTCCCTGTACAGTACCACACAAGTGACATCATACATAATACCATTTGTTGGACCACATGAGTGCCCCAACTCCAAGAAATGTCCCAATAAGTTAACATCAAAAAGAAATTCTGGCCTTGGTGGAGCCGCAGCCTCATCCTCTAAGAATGAAGAAAAACCAAATGAACCAGATAATGAGGAACAACAAAATAAAAATGTCAATCTCCTAGCAGATCAAGTTGAGGGTTTACAATTGGAAGACAACGCCCCAGAAGATGAGGGGTTGGTTGTGGTCCCAATGGATGCTGGTAATATTGATGTCTTCAGTCAAGATGTACCTGCCGAAATGTTGGCATCAACGGCTCCACAAAATCTCCATGTGGATGATAAAACCGGTAATAGCCAGCTGCCGGCAATGAATATGTCCTTCATGGCCTCAAACACCTGTCCATATCCTTTATCGGTGGTATGGTGGCGTACCTTGGAGGGTGTTAATCGTGCGGTTATTGGATATTCCGATGGTTCGATATGTTTTGTCGGCCTCAGCCCTAATTGTCCTTTTGTGGCCAGTACCTCGGTGGAAAGTGGTTCGGTGGTGAAGTTGCTGATATGTCGGGATAATACTTTTGATAGTGTCATGTTATTGGTGAGTAGGGTGTTTCCTTTTTTAAAACTTTAAAGGTGGAAATCGAATCGATTCGAACTTCATGCAGAGGAGGCGTGGGAAGGACGCTTCTACAGACATAGGAAATAATTCATCAGGTCACTGAGGAGTCCCTGAGGAGTCTTTCCTATAGGAAAAAAATCATCAGGACCCTGAGGAGTCTTTTTCCTATAGGAAAAAAATCATCAGGACAATGAGGAGTCTTTTTCCTATAGGAAAAAATTCATCAGGACCCTGAGGAGTCTTTTTCCTATAGGAAAAAATTCATCAGGACCCTGAGGAGTCTTTTTCCTATAGGAAAAAATTCATCAGGACCCTGAGGAGTCTTTTTCCTATAGGGAAAATGCGTCAGGACCATGAGGAGTCTTTTTCCTATAGGGAAAATGCGTCAGGACCATGAGGAGTCTTTTTCCTATAGGGAAAATGCGTCAGGACCATGAGGAGTCTTTTTCCTATAGGGAAAATGCGTCAGGACCATGAGGAGTCTGTTTCCTACAGGAAAAACATTCATCAGGTCTCTGAGTCTTTTTCCTATAGGAAAAGATGTCCCTTATGAGTTTTTTTTTTATAGAAAAAAAATCATCAGGTCTCTGATGAGTCTTTTTCATATAGAAAAAATCATTAGGTCCCTGAAGGGTATTTTTCTGTTGTCCATGGAAATTCTTTAGAAGATCTTATGGCTATAAAAAAGTAAATCTGAACCCATGTTTTCAACTTCTCCATTTGCTTTCCTCATTTCAAAGATATTCAACCATTCTACCTATTTCAAAGATATTCAACTTATAAAACAACGTCTTCTTCTTTCCCTTCCAGATAACCTCATCACTGAAACAACAATTCAAATTACTATTGGAACAAAAAGCCATCGAATATACCTATCCGGGAGAATTATCGCCCACAACTGGGGCAGGAACAACAAGCGGAGCGCAAACCAAAGATAAAGATGATTGGCAAATTGTTTTGCCATTGAAAAGTAATAATAGCAATTCCAGCAGTAAAGAATCCTCATGTGAACGCAGCAATCCATCCGATGACGATGTATTTATGAAAGAAGAACCATCCGGAGCTGGAGTAATTACGACAACAAAAGACATTAACCCGCCGCCTCAAATCCAACAACATATAGCACAAATTAATAACGCACGTCCTGGTGGAGAACCGCCACCACCTCCAACACAAATCCAACCAAAAGTAGCAACATCTTCCATTGAAACAAATGGTAATACAACCCAACAGCCACCACCGCCACCATATTCTGTGGCCATTACCCGTCATTTGGATAATAATGATGGTGGTATAACCACCACAGCTTCTATGACAAATAGTAGTGGGGTATCCACTACCAGCTCAAGTGAACGTAATAATCCACAGCAGCAACAACTCGATAATGATGCAGATAACATTAGAGGTGGTTATATTCCAGCAGCCAGAGCCCGTTTGGCATCGCTGAAGTCATTGGGTTCAAAGAAGCTGAATGCCATTAAAATGCGTCTTTCTGATAAACGACAAAAGATTGAAGAATGTAAGTAAATATATCCCTTACAAATATCAACCTTCTCAGGTCAATAACAGGATCAGATTTTAAAGGAATGTAAAAGGGGAGTTGAATTCCAAATTTCAATAGTTTATATTATAAAATAGTTACAATGGATTCAAGAGAAATCAGAATATTAGGAGCTTCATGAATAATCGATGTTCGCTGCTAAAACATTCGTGATAAAATTTTACTCGATTCATTTGTTTGGTGAAATCGGTTCAGATTTAAATATCGCTTCCATGTAGAAGAACATTTTAAACAGGAGAAATTAGTGTCTTATTCCCTGCGGCGATTGGCGGGAGTCAATTCCAAGGACGATGTCCACTTTGTATTCATTTATTTTTGCTTGTAGGGCTTCTTTTTCCAGATGCTCTTTCCTCTTCCTCTCAGTCAAAGATTTAGGAAAAAATCGTCAGGTCCCTGAGGAGATTTTTTCCTATAGGAAAAAATTCGTCCGGTCCCTGAGGAGATAGGAAAAAATTCGTCAGGTCCCTGAGGAGTCTTTTTCCTATAGGAAAACAAATCGTCAGGTCCATGAGGATGCTTTTTTCCTATAGGAAAAAAGTCATCATTTCAAACATTCCAATTGGAAATTGTAGATGGCGACATTCTCTCCTCCAACTACTTCTCCACCTCGCCCAATAATCTTCGATATTACAATATAAGTTAGGTTATTGGAATCACTTCCTGCAAAGTATTGGATTTAGGAAAGTGTACGGAAATTAGTAAGGTGGTCCATTATGATTTGAAAATAATTCATTAGATCAGAGTTCCATAAATCACAGTTGTCAATATTCAACAAAATAATCCAAATCATTTATTTGTCGATTTATAAAAAAAATGTTTGACAATTTGTTTTCTGTTTATTTCTGTTTCATTGCTCTATCCTTTTAAATTATGTTTATATCTCGCGAATGATTAGATCTACGATGTATTGTGATATTAATATACAGATTCAATAACAAGAGTGGTGAGTTTTCATTGCATTCATACTACACTTCGTTTGAGCATTGAAACCTTCCACAAAACCAAAAAAAAAAAACCGAAATCAATACCAAGCGCCACATCACAACATCGCTAAATTGCTTTACCCCAAAAGAAGCAATATAGACTCTTACATTAGTTTTGAGGAGATAAACCAGTTAAAACCAAACAAACAACCACCACACTCAAGCATAATTTTAGATAGCGAGGCTTTAATTTTTATTTTTTGGTTCGCATTCCGCTATTCGGAAGATATATTCAATTTTAATTAATTAATTTATTTGTTCTACTTTACAGATATGCCCGACAATTCCCTGGGATCCTCTTTCGCAATTGTCGACTCTCCCTCGTTGACACCTGAGCTATTGGCAAATTCAGCTGGTTCCTTTTATACCATCCAAAATTTACGCAGTACATATTTACTAAGTGCTTTGCATAGCCAGTCGAATAGCTTTACCGTACACAATATCGATATACATTTGAAGCCATTGTTTCTTTATAAAATACCCCGAGATTGTGTCGATATATTGATAAGTTCGAATATTTTATATACCATACAATATGTGGATTATTATGGTGGTGGTGAGATACCATCACCTTTGGCAGCATTAGTTGGTAAACCAGCAAAACAATCCGAGCAAAAAAATCAAAATACCGAAAAAGAAAATCGTGATATGGATGTTGAAAAACATGAAAAATATGCCGAAGAAATTGCTGCTGTTATGGAGGATCTTAATGATGGTGATGAAGCCTCTGGGCAACACGCTGCTGCCGTTAAACGGGATACCAGTCAAGAGGATAGTGCCGCAGATACAAGTGCTGCTTCATCGACATCGGAACATTATAGTCAAGATAGTCTAACACCAAGTAATTCCATAAATGCTGTGGGGGTTATAAGCAGTGCTATGGCATCGCTGCGCAAGGGTGATGAAGATGTAAGTTTTTCACGCATCTTATAAAATACATTTTTATATTTCTTATTCTTATCTTTCTTTTTCTAGAAATTCAACACATTTTCCCAACTGGGTCTATTTCGTTTTGAACACGAAACTGTTCTAAGCCTCTATCAAATGGCCACCTTCCGTCCATCTACAACAACTGAAACCATATCAAAAGATGAAAAGACCAAAGTATTTGAATGTAGCGATATCCGTTCACCCATGGACTATGTCAAGTTTTATGAAACCGCCGATGTCAAGGAGGAGTTGTCGCTGCGTCAAATGGAAATAATGCAAAATGAATTTCCAAAAATCAATTTCGATCCATGTTATGTTGTCACGAACAAAAATGTCTACTATATACAATTGAAGTAAGTAAAAACAAGTTATTTCAATCAAAATTTTGAAATCTATAAAAGAAGATCGGATAAGATATTCAGATCGTAATGGTATACTACTAACAAACAATGATGAACAAATTTAAAGATGGAGAGAACATTTCGAAGATATTTAACATTCAAAAAATATTCCTTAAGTACACATATTTTTAATATTAATATTTAATTATTTAAAAATATTCTATACATCGAAGTCGAATTTTTTATATGCAAAAAGTTCCGCAGATTTCGGAGAACAATTTTGCTCTGAGGAGTCTTTCTTATAGAAAAAAATCATGAGAACTCTTGGCAGCCTTTTTTCTGTACGAATACATTCACTACGTTCCTGAGAAGTATTTTTTCATATAGGAAAAAACTCGTGAGGTCACTGAGGAGGATTTTTTAAATAGGAAAAAACTCATAAGGTCCCTGAGGATTCTTTTTTCTATAGGAGAAAACCCCTGAGGATTATTTTTTATAGGAAAAAACTCATCAGGTCCCTGAGGAGTCTTTTAAGTATAGGAAAAAAATCATCAGGTCCCTGAGGAATCTTTTTCCTACAGGAAAAAAATCATCAGATCCCTAAGGAGTCTTTTTCCTATATGAAAAAAAATTATCTGGTCCTTGAGAAGTCTTTTTTTACAGGAAAAAATCCATCAGGTCCCTGAGGATTATTTTTTTTTCTATTGGAAAAAACTAATCAGTCCTGAGGAGTCTTTTTGCTATAGGCAAAAGACTCATCAGGCCCCTGAGGAATATTTGTTCTATACAAAAAGATTCTATATGATTCTTATAGGAAAAGATTTAGCAGGTCTTTTACCTACTGCGGAGTCTTTTTCTTAACTTTTTACTCTCAGTTACCTTTTTCTGTAGGTCTTCAGCTCATCAAGAAAGGCTGCCTGAACCTTCAGCGCACGTATGAAAATCTGCCTTAAACTTTAACTCCCTTATACAGACTCCGTAAAGCTTCGACTCGTATGAAACATACACCCTGAACCTTCTCTTCGCCTATAGAGGCTTCAGCATGTCCATGCGGAGTCTTATAGAAGTCTGCGGAGATTTTTCTTACTCTCAGTTACCTTTTTTCTGCCCACACAGACCTGCGAATGATTCGACATCCTGAACTTTTCCCTCGCCCATAGAGGCTTCAACAGGTCCCTGCGGAGTCTTTTTCCTACATGTAAAAATTATTATGGCCTGCGGAGTCTTTTTCGAACCTTACTCTCGGTTACCTTTTTCTATAGGTCTTTAGCTCATCGAGAAAGTCTGCCTGAAACTTCAGTGCACGTATGCAAATCTCTGAAACTTTAGCTCCCCTATACAGACTCCCTAAAGCTTCGCCTGCGCCCTGCGGAGTCTTATCCTTACTCTCAGTTACCTTTTTCTGTATGTCTTCAGCTCACCAAGAAGGGCTGCCAGAACTTTAAGCGCGCATACGAAGATCTATCTAAAACTTTAGCTCTCTTATACAGACTCCCTAAAACTTCGACTCGTAAGAATTTTCTGTTCGCCCATATGGACTTGCTGAAATGCCAGGAAGTTTTTAAAATGGTGCCAGAGATTTCAGTCCGTCTAAAAAACACACTGAGTCTACATCTCGCCTATAGTGACTCTCTGAGCCTAATATAAGCATTTTCTGAAGCCTCAGATAGTTTATAAATACTTTTGGTTAATCTAAAGAAACTGAATGAACTCTCAACAAAAATGTATAAAGAGTTGATGTAGCTTCTCTTAGCCTATAGAGGCTCCAGCAGGTCCCTCCCTAAAGTTTCGCCTCGTAAGAATTTTCTTTTCGCGCATAGGGGCTTGTTGAAATTTCAGCAAGTTTATAAAATTGTGCCAGAGTTTTCAGTCCTTCTACGAAAGACACTGAGCCTACATCTCGTCTATAGAGATTCCCTGAGCCATCTATAAGTATTTTCTGAAGCCTCAGATCGTTAATAAACACTTTTAGCTTATCTATTAAACCTCCCTTTACTCCAACAAAAACCTATAAAGTGTTGATGTAGCTTCAGATTATCTAAATTTTCAACAATCCTATAAGCGGCACGCTGAACCTTCCTTTTGTCTTTAAAAGCTGCCATTAAACCATTAAATTCTCTAAAATCAAAATCAAAAATAGAAATCCTTGAACCTTCAACGGGTCTAAGAATACTCCCTGACATTTCCTTGTCTATTCAAGTCCTCTGTGCAATTATCGACAGGATGACTTCTTATGACATTAATGTTCTATTTAATTGAGGAGCCTAAAACCTATAGCTATGACTTATTACCAGACATCGATTAGAAAAATACCTTGATAAGAAATCAAGCCAGGATACTACAAGATACCTTAATAAGTACTCAATAGAAATGAATTATACGTCTATATACCTTAATAAGTATTGAAATAAATATAATCATGATTCCACTAAGGAGGTGGCCTATTCTGCGAAATAGAGACCTGGATAAGTACTCGGACGAGTTTCTAAAAATTCGTTTTACCACAAGATTTAACTACTTGATTTGGCATTGATCATCTAACTTATAATACGAATTTATATTATTTTAAAATATTTTTATTATTAAATTACGTACCTCATCTTTTTCACTTTCAGAAAAGAACCCTTTGCCATCTTCTTGGAATGTGCTCTGGCCGGAGAATGGACGCAATGTCGTGATTTTTGCAACACATTCGATTTAACATATGAGGCTTGCATTGAATTTGCCGGTGACTATTTGTTGCGTCGTAAAAAAGTCACGCAAGCATTGCTCACCTATAATACGGCACGCATTAAGCCCATTCGCACTGCCCTCAAACTGGCAATGTTTGGACAAACGAATGCTCTAATGCATTTGTGTGCCATGGCACTGAAGCTGACACATGTGCTCAAATCGAAATATTTTTGTCATCCCATCATCAAGACACTTATGCCCGATATAACATACCGTCATTCGGAAAATGTACAACCCATATTACCGCCAACACCAACACAATATGCCGCTGAGGGTGTACAGGTTAATGAAGGTCTGGCATGCAGTGATTATATCTATGGCGTAGATGAGCCTATGAGTCAATTACAAATGTCAGCCTCATCCCAGTTTCATTTGGCTAATTTGTTGCTCATCACATTGGCGGAGAAGGCTGTCAACGATAAAAATTATGTACCGTTGTGGTAAGTGCAGAAGAAGGAGGAGAGAACACACATGACATTATTATTCTATTCTCATTTTGTTTATTCATAATTGTTGTGTGTCGTCCATCCTTTTTTGTGGTATAGGAATTTCCTGGTAACAAATGGCAAATATCACACAAACATGACAAGTATTGTTCTTTGCCAAAGTGGCCTATTTTCGGCAGCTCTGCTATTGGCCAAAGTTCGTGGTGTTTGTATTGATACATTTTTGGCTTTGAACAGTGTTGTGGGCCAGGAATTTGGTAAGTGTGATGGAGGATTTGTTTAATTTAATAAATAAAATGTTTTTTTTTTAATTTCTATTGCAGGCTGGTATTCGGAGGTCAATGTTTGCTTGTACAATTTAAGTGAGATCATGTTCACGGAAACCATTACCTATTTACCAAATGTGGCTATCGATTATTTTTCATTCATACAAGACAAGCTGCACAACATTAGACCAAGTGTTTTAAGGGTAAGTAAAGAACAATGATTTTGGAACTAAAGAAGTACAAAAGTGTTAAGTGAAAATGAAAATATTTTTAATCTCAATGCAATCAAAATATGGGAACATGGGACATTTATGGATTGCAAGAAACACTAGACTATGGTTATGTCAAATCCGCATCAGACTCAGGTCACCTTTAAACACCGCACTTTTCTTATTACAGAATTTTACTTCAAGATACCTTAATAAGTACCCAAACCAAGTTACGATATTCAAGAGATCTGAATAAGTAATTAAGCAAGAATACGAAAGGATTCTACGACATGGCACCTTAATAAGAATATATACAAAAGAATTCAACGGCTAAATATCTTAAATATTAGTCAAGCAAGGATACTACATTAGACATTAATAAGTACCCAATCTACAATACGAAAGGATTCTATTTCTCGTGATCATCACAATCAATGGTTATAATGAGTTGATGAGAGAAAAAACTGTTTATCGGTTGATTTTGAGCTTTGAAAAATGACGTCATTTTACTTTAATTGTTTCCAACAGCAGGCCGCCTGATTTCATAACATCTGAACACCGCACTTCCCTTAACCATAGGAAAGCCAATTGGCAGGATTTACCAACCATCGTTTCTGAGAACTTTCCACGGGTAACAAAAATAAAATTCCGGGACATCAATGCATCTGCAGCCGCTAGATTTATTCCTACTGGTCTAATACCTGACTAGGAAATGAGCGCGATAAGTTCCGTCGATCTAACCCAGCCGACCCCACGGACGTTAGAGTTCAGCAGAGATTTGTCGCGGAGCATAAGTTAGAGCATCTGAAGTTTTGCAACATTGTAACCGATGTGAGTAAACTGTGGGTAATGGTTAAGTTTTTCCCTGGTAAGAAAGAAGGACAGTATTACGACCGATAGATGCAATCGGTCGCCTGCTAATTGAATACTCGAGATGAGATCTAATTTCCCAGCAGAGGCAGTTGGACTAGCAAATGGGCGAGTTCCCTGACTCTTTGATCTAACCCAGCAGATCAAAGAGTCAGGGAACTAACAATTGAGGTCAGCAGATTAGTCGCGGAGCATAAGCGGAATAAATGGTTAAATCATCTGAAGTGTTGCAACCGGTGTGAGGAAATTGTGGACAACAGTTTAGTCGGAATCGAACCCTGGTAAAAAGTCATGTCACATTTAACGATGAAACTGTGACTGGTCCGAAGAGATGTGCAAGTTATTTTAACCGACAGTTTGTCGAACATTCGGAGACCGACAGGGCGAAGCGAAAATTACTATGTCGTATAAGATTTTTTGCCTTTGAAGAGGTACCACCACAGTTTAAAATGGGTGATATAGCATGTGTCATACATAGCGCTACCCATACACAAAGTTCCCGAAGTCTTGACAATGGACAGGCATTTCACGATCATGAGACGGGCCGTATCGTTGACGACATATGTATATTATTTAGCAGCCTTCTTGCACCCACAATTCCATTTAATGTGCTGTCGAGTGGCATACAATTCCGATCACCAACTACCCTAAAAATCTCGGGATGATATTCGATAGCATGTTTAAGTTATCCGCGCAAAATACGGCTATCTGCGATACGTCGAAAAATAGGAATAAAGTCGTCAAATCGCTTGTTGGCAGCACTTGGAGCGCAAATAAAAAACTTTGTTGACCTCGTTGTTCTTGGGCAGCTATGAGGTATCTGGTATGAATTGAAAAGTATTGTGACCTTTCAGAACGCCGTATTAGAACACCTATGGACCATCTTCAAGATTAGTCAAAGATCCTTCTCTTACGTCAATCTAGCAATAGGCCTGGGTGCTTCAGAGAGGATCCTAGCCATCTTATGGTTGCTATCAGTATGTATCACGAAGAACCTGGATAGAATTCAGACTAATGCAGGGATAGCCGAACTGCGTCTCTCTTTTAATGTGCAGGTCCGTTCTTTCAAACACGATAGCATATATAAGTCGTCCGCGCATGCAACAACAATTGCCCAAGTCTATAGCCGGCATTACATTCGTATCTGATGAGGAAACCTTTTTGACAGCCTATACACCGATCGGCCGGTGTGCGGTAAACCTGTGTGGTCTGATAACGTATGTTTGACGTAATGGAAAAATGTTCAGTTCTGCCAGACTTCTCATGACTTCAATAGAAAACTCACATGAGGCGACAATGATCCTTCTTGTGCGTAAACACAACAATATGTTTCTGCTAGAGTGTTACAAAACGAAAATCCGAACCCTAACTTTATGGATAAACATCTACCGCCCAGGAATGTCAGGGAGGATCTGGGGGTAGAAGAACAGAGGTACAAAATATAGCCTCTAAATCAGCATACATATCAAACAGGATTAAATTTTCTCTACACTAATGCAGACTTCTAAAATGTCTTCCGAAAAGGCCTTCGTCCATAACAAGATTTCTGAAAATGTTTATGAAATACCTATATAAGTGCTCCATGTATCAAAGATCTCCAATCTACATAAGGCTTCAAAATAGAAGATCTTTAAGGATATACTCTTTAGGCATTCTAAAAGGCATTTAATTTTTAATTTAATCTCTAAACGACTTCAATCTATAAAATGCATTTTCAAGGGCTATAAAAGAAAAATTTGGATTTAGTCCTAAGACACGAGGGATCTAAAAGCGATATTTCGATTCCGCACAGATTGGATCATATCAATTTTCCAATTCAATAAACCTATTTCTAAATTTCCTCCTTTTTCTTATCTTTTTTACAGCGCTTGGAACAACAACTCAATCCATTTTCACCAACACTACGACCCATTGTATCGCACACCTCATCCATTTCGAATTCTAACGACAATAATACATATTTACTGGAATTTTGTAAAAATCTCATCGAAACCTATTTAGCTGTACTCATTCATTTGGAATCTCAACGTTCGAAAACGGATCGGGTGTTGAATGCCCTAAATACCTTCCGTTTAACATACGAAGACAATCAATTTGCCATCGAAGCTACACGTTTTAAACCAATATCGGCGGGATGTGCTCATTGTGCCTGCGTGGTGGATGGGGTGGCGTATTTTTGGGGAACTAATGGTGTGCCTTGCAACTATAGTGTAAGCAAGCCATCGGGTAAGATATATATT
The DNA here is from genome assembly GCF_032173495.1 of Musca vetustissima. Classification (NCBI taxonomy): domain Eukaryota; kingdom Metazoa; phylum Arthropoda; class Insecta; order Diptera; family Muscidae; genus Musca; species Musca vetustissima. The sequence goes on along the minus strand of NW_026878233.1, from coordinate 61,667 downwards.
TTTTAAATTATTTTTTTTAGTTTTTAATGTATTCTTGATATTTGTTTCAGACTCTCCTGAACCTCCTTATGCTGTGAAAAGTATGGAATTACTTTCCCAGTTAAATCTGCATGTGCATGCGGTGAAATGTGGTCGCCAACATACCTTGATATTGACCAATAATGGGGTGGGTTTCGGATGTACTGTTTTTTGTTTTGTTTTATTAATTTTGAATTTTATTTCCAGTTGTATTCCCTGGGCAACAACAATCTGTGCCAATTGGGTATTGGAAAACACATGCAAATGACTCTGCAACCCATGCTGGTTAAGGCTTTCGATGGTAAAAATATAACTATTTTAGAAGCAGGACAATATCATAATGCAGTGGTAGCTGATGGTATGCTATATACCTGGGGGTAGGTATTTCCTCTTCCATTATTGAAATTATAGATTAATTTGCTTCTTTTTTAAACTCAAAAAAAAGGTGGGGTGTCTATGGCCAGCTGGGTCATGGTGATACTGAAAATGCAGCTGAACCCAAATTGGTTTCATTTTTCAAATATAAGGTATTACGAATTCGAATAGAATATAGTCTTGGATAATTTCTAATATATATGTTTATTCCTTAAGAAAATCCTGCAAGTCTCTTTGGGACATGCTCACACATTGGTGCTATGTGAAGGTCCAAAAGATCGTAACACAACCGAACTTTATGTTTTTGGTTCGAATAATTTCGGTCAATTGGGTTTGGCCGGCAGTTTGAAGACAGTAAGCAGCGAACCAAACGCTGCGGCAGCTTCTTCCAGCGATGATGGCATTAATTATAGTGGTCAGGTGAAATATGTACTGCCTCAGCGACTGGAGATAACGGGAGCAGCAAGAATAAGACTGATACATACGAAATTTTTCACTAATGTGAGTAGATGATTCAAAATCTCCTTTCTTCTTTTGGAAATAAAAATGTTTCTTTATCTCCTTCTTCCAGTTGGTTGTTGATGAAAATGAGAAAATGTATACCTGGGGCTCCTCGCCTCAGGCCTTGCGTCTTGCCAATCAAATTAAACGTAGAGCAAATGCCAAACAGAAAAACGAAGAGGCCCAGAGGCGAGAGATGAGCAAAAGGTTTGAGGCCACTCTCAGTGAAAATGTTGAAGTGACAACCGTAGAAGCGGATATAAATGTAGTGCCCACCGTTGTTGATGCGCCCTTGGTGGCAGCTACAGCTACAACGCCAAGTGTTACCTTAACCTCGCCGATTTTGGAAAAACCCCTAACTTCGAGTAGTGATGCAGATATTAGCATAGTTAAAGATCCAATTGCACTAATCTCGGAGGAGATCACTGCCCCCGTTGTAGCAGCACCGGCAACAGCAACAGTTGTAGATGCTCCTGTTGCCGATTTAAATATACAATTGATAGAAGATGAAATTGTTGCCGATATACCAGTGGTGAAAACGACAGCGACGGCGACCTCGGCCTCCACCACAAGTAATGCTCAGGAAAAAATTGAAACGCAAAGTGAGACAACTGCCGTACCACCAACTGCAGCCATTATTGATGTGGATCCCTGTGAGCATATGACACCACATTTGGTGGATACCTCAGAGGTGGCAGGGCAGATATTACAGGTAATTTGTCTTTTCCGAAAATATTTGTTTAGAATTCTCTTAATTTTCAAAAATCTCTTCCAGGTTTCAAGTGGCCTTTTCCACTTTGCTTTGATCTCATCATCATGTACCCTCTACACCTGGGGTAAGAATTTGGAACATCAGCTGGGTACGGAGGATAAGGAGAGGCGTGCCGTCAGTAAACCCTCACCCATTGATAGTATTGATCGTCCCATGTATGTGGATTGTGGAGCTGATTTTACTCTAGTCATGACAACAGATTTTGTTGTCAAAGCTTTTGGTGGAAATTCGAATGGACAGGTGGGTAGATTTTTTTATAACAGATTATTTTCTAAACGACTAGGGGAGTTGTCAATCTCCTACTAGGCGCGTCTTTCCGGGTGACTAATGGGAAGGGGGTCTCCATGATGTGCAGGGTGAAACTGACCTAGGTCAACTAAGCCAGCTTTTCTCTGCACTTCGTAGAAACCATGGGGATCTACAAATCCCCCGTGGACCAAAATGGATCGGGGTAGTGCCCTTAAATTCGTGGGGCGAGATGCGAATTTGCTTTCGGAGAGGGAGGTTCACCTCATCAAGGGCAAGATGAGATTCGTAAGGAAGTTCGAAAGAATCTATCCGCACGCTCTCCATCGTGAGCTCCAAATGGAGGGGATCTCCCTCCAGAATCTAACTGGAATCGGCCCACTGTCTCTGACAAGGGTGCGAAACCGACTTCTGATTCGAAGCCTAATCCGAGTCAAAAGGCAAAGGAAAAGGAGGCTAGGATATCCCGACACAAAATGTCATCCTCGTGAAAACTGTTGACGGCTTTGGTGCACTCTGGGAAGAAGCAAACCTTGCTGTGGTCTCCCCATCTAAGATTCCAACCAGACGGGTCATCTCAGCAAAGATATTTTCGAAGTTACCTTAGAAGTACAAGGCGTGGTCTTTAAGAGTTTAAGGCGTGGATTTTTTTAAAGATATTATCGAAGGGACCTTAGGAGAACAAGGCGTGGAATATTATCAAAGGGTCTTTAAGAGATTAAGGCGTGTTTTTTTAAAGATATTTTCGAAGGGACCTTAGGAGAACAAGGCATGGAGTATTTGCAAAGGGTCTTTAAGAGTTTAAGGCGTGGATTTTTTAAAGATATTTTAGAAGGGACCTTAGGAGAACAAGGCGTGGAATTTTTTCAAAGGGTCTTTAAGAGTTTAAGGCGTGGATTTTTTAAAGATATTTTCGAAGGGACCTTAGGAGAACAAGGCGTGGAATATTTTCAAAGGGTCTTTAAGAGTTTAAGGCGTGGATTTTTTAAAGATATTTTCGAAGGGACCTTAGGAGAACAAGGCTTGGAATATTTCCAAAGGGTCTTTAAGCGTGGATTTTTTAAAGACCTTAGGAGAACAAGGCGAGGAATATTTTCAAAGGGTCTTTAAGCGTGAATTTTTTAAAAGACCTTAGGATAACAAGGCGTGGAATATTTTCAAAGGGTCTTGAAGAGTTCAAGGCGTGGATTTTTTAAAGATATTTTCGAAATGGATTTTTAGGAATATTTTCAAAAGGACTTTATGTTAATTTGTTTTTCTTCTTTTCCCTTTCCAGTGTGGTCGTGATCTGGGTGCCTGTATAGACAATAAAATGAAACAGCGAGTCGTTTGCTTGCCCACCACCAAACGTCTGATGCGTTTCGAAAGCCAGTGTGTTGAAGTTCCCGTCGAAATTAATTTACCACGTCCTCGCATACGTTTGGACTATGAGCCAGTTCGTTATCTCAAGACAATACCACGCTATAAATGTTATTTCCTACAGGAGGCGGAAATCGATTTTGAACAATGCTATGATATGGCTTCAAGAAGTTCGGCGAATCAAATAACCGGCCAGGAATCAGATGATATGATCTCATCATTGGAAAATATAAGTCAAAATGAAATCTCCTCACTGCAGGCATCACCAAATATGCCGCTGTTGGCCAACGATCACCTGCTCGATCCAAATCAATTGACGGCAAATAGTTCGTATGAATGTTCGCCGGATGAACAGAGCTACTGTCGGCTACCGAATGCCTGTAATATGTCAACAAGTATTACGGATAATGGCAACAGTATGGGTGGTCTGATGAATATGAAATCTCAAAACCCAGGAGACCATCCAACAATGAAAAATAACAATTCTGAGGATAGCGAAGAATTGCAACAGCTATGTAATTATATCCACTATTGTCTATATATTTTCCATGGCCTTTATAATCCTGAAAAAGTGCGAGAATTCTCCAAAGACCGTCTGGAATATCGCATACGCACCCTTATGTTAAATTTCAAATATGTTGATGCCTTTGAGCTATGTTTGCGTAGCGTACACAATGCCAGTTGTGCCCTTAAAATTTTCGAATATTTCTCCAAGGATACCGGTTATGTGCCACTACGTAGGGCGGATCTAAGATTTCTCATTTACTATCTGATGCAACATTTTATGGAACGCAATTACGATTTGTCGCTGTGTGAGAATTTCTTTTTGGCAGATTTGGATTATTATCTGCTCGAATTGGCCTATGTATTGTACTTCAATAATAACAATACCGAACTGGAACAGAATCTTAATGAGAAATTTAAAAATCTCATAGCACGCAGTGAGGATAGTAATCAACAGCTGAATATCAACTTTCAGCAGCAGCAAACACTCGGAGGCGGAGCGCCCGCCGAAGCCGATGTACATCTTGCCACACATAAACTTCAGGATACCGATGTGATATTTGAATTATTAAGTGTGAAATTTAAGACAATTATTTGCCAGCGCCTTTTAAAGTTTTGCAATACATAATCTAGCAGCAGGATCAGCATCAAATCTAAATCTAAGCAAGCCAGCGAAGACGGTGTTACACTTATTGTCATTATTATTCTATTCGTTTTAAGTTAAACCAAAACAAAAATTATTTATGTTGGCAACCACCCATGGGACAAAATTAATTTTCTCGTATTTGTGTTTTTTTAATTTATTTGAAGTTTTTATAAAAAAGTGTTTTATTTTAATGGAATTGATTATTTTATATTTGTAGTTTTTTTTTTGTTTATTCGTGTACGTTATTATCATTTGTAGTTTTAGATTATAATTTTTTTGTGTATTTATTTTGTAAATCATCTTCCTCCTTAACCGTCACCCCATTACTATTATATCCACAAATCCACCACCACCACCTACATCCTTACATAAATACTATTAATTTATTATTGTTATTTTGTTGTAGTTTTATAAAAATTTATGTATTTTTATCCAAAAACAATTATTTTTTTGTGTGTGAAATTAAGAGTGTTTAATTAATTTGAAATTCTAAAGTTATTTTTTTTTTTAATTTCTATTGCAGTAGAGAGGTTATGTACTTTTACAAAATTTGTTAAGTTTCATAGAAATTTTCAAAACAAATTATGAAAATTGACCGCCAATATATGGACCAGGGGTCAGGGTCGTTGGGGTCGTCACTAGAAGGACTTCGGGGTACAGAATTTAGACAGGCCTCAATTCGGGTCAAAATTTTTGCAAACTTCTCGAATGTGAAATTTATTTTGGCATACATTTGCACAAGTGAATTTTGAAAGATTTGACTCCGACCTCCCACCAACCGCAGATATAAGGAGCGCCAGGAGGAATAAACTTCCAATTGAGATTTTGGTGGCAATTGCTTGCAATCGTGTTGTTTTGTAAATTTTTCATAAAAGCCAGTCGATTCCGCTTTATTAGATCAACTGCTCCAACAAAATTGGTTCCATTGTCAGAGTAGTAGTAGTGGATGCCCGTCGACTACAAATCTGGAGAAAGCAGCAGAAATGCGTAGGATGATAAGTAGCTTGCTGTGGTTGTCGTAGCGAAGCACACAAAAACAAGTTCGACCAGTAAAATTTTTAATGTTGAAGGGTCCCTAAAATCTACTCCAGTATTGGCAAAGGGCCTAGATACGTTCGGGCAGAAGGAAAACAATTATTTGCTCCTGCTCTTATGAATTATGCACGAAATTTATTCTTTTTGACCAATGACTGGAGACCGAATATTCAGAATTCCGCCATTAAAACTCGGGTCATTAATTGATTACCTCCATGTAGGGTGACATCGTGAGTAAAGTCTACTAATAATTGGCTAAGTGTTGCTCCGTGAGGTAATATCATAGGGTGTCGTTCACCGGACGTGAGCGCGGGTGATTTTACCAAACTGCCATTTGAACGCATAACTTCTTTTGAGTCCAGAAATGGGTTAAGTGCCAAAAGAGAACTGGATAAAGAAAATCGGGTTTTCCATCCTGAATTTTTGGTGTCGAACGACCTTAATGATAATATTTAAAACCCCAGAAGGAAAATTTCGGCATTGGTCAATGTTATGGTTGTATTATTTGTTTGCAACCTGGTGCCCCTATATACATAAAGAGATAGCTTCGTCCGAATTATTTACTAAAAGTCTGTCAAATACCCCAAACATTTCGAGGAAGAAGCGTTTTTATAAAATATTGAATATTCAGATAATAAAATCTATAGTAGACCTGTTTAGTTATAGCCTCCACAATTACAAAAGTTTCTAGCCCAATTTTTCATCTTTCAATTTTCAACTTTTCTATCTTTTTTTATAGAGGATAATAATCTTCCGGTATACATGTTTTGACACAAACCCCATACAAGAGTCTCAATCGATTTTAGGTTATTGAATGTCAGCCTGTACGCCTTGATAGTCGTTGGAAAAAATATTCTTTAAAAAATCTACGCCTTGATAGTCGTTGGAGAAAATATTATTTTAAAAATCTATGACGATATTATTATTTTTTGGTAGGAAGATTTGACATCCCATGAGAACATGAAAAATTAAATTAAAGCCGATTCGGATTATAAAGGTTCCAAAAATTCACAAAACCCGGAAATTTGGGATGTAGCGTTATATGGGTGTTACCCTAAAAAAGATCCAATATTAATAAGTTTTAGTAGGGAGATGTTCAACCCCGGTAAGAATTCATAACACCAATTTACGAATATTGGGGGGAACGTAATATGGGAGCTACCCTAATAAATGGACCAATAATGATAATGTCTGGTAGGAAGATTTTCTCCCCAGTGACAACCCAAAATATTAAATTACAGCTGGTTAGGTTGAAAACGTGCCCAAACTCCCCACTAATATTGAAAAATTTTAGTAGGAAGATGTTCAACCCGGTAAGAACACAAAATACCAAAGTACAATCGATTAGGTAGAAAAGCCTGCCCAAAAGCTTCACAAAACCGAATAATGGGGGTGCCGTTATACGAGAGCTACCCTAAAAAATGGCCCAGTTTCTAACCAGTGATAAAACAAAATAGCAAATTACAGTTGATTTGTTCAAAAAAAGTTCCTTGTTTCCTGATTCGTTAAGCTCTACAGCTCTACCTTACTTATGGTGTTGGGCCAGAATATTCTGCTTATGATCCTAAGGTATTTGTTTATGAATATCTGCGACTTTCTATTGAGCTTCCTAGATAACAAAAACCATGGGCGTATTCAATTGCTTGGTATTGTAGCATGATGTATTCCGTACTGGTGTTAATATTCATGGCCTTGATGTAGAACTCAAGTCCAACATTGCGAATCAGTCTCTCCAGGTCTTCTAATTTTGACTGTGTGATATCATCCCCATAATCTAAGTCTCTGAGTTGTCTTGAGAGACTTCATGTTATGCCTTCAGACTTCATTCATTATTTCATCCAGTACAATTGTGAACAGCAGGGGTGACAAAGGCCATTATTGTTTCACTCCTTCGTTAGTGCGAAACGGATGGCTATGTTCCCCTTGTAAAGAACTGAGAGTTATGCATCTTTATATATCGCTCTTATTATTCCGATTATTTTCTGGCATATTCCCATCGAAAGCTTTCTTCAAATCGATGAACAGTAGATACAGGATGTGCGACTTTTTTTAGATTGTTCTATTATGACTCGTTAGATGTTGTGCTGGTTCAACAGCTTTGGTCTAAAGCCAGCCAGGTTCATCTCTCAGAATATATTTTACTTGCTTTTAAATTATTTTTTGTATTATGGTTGCGAGAATTTTTTATATGATGTTGATCAGGATTAGTCCTCTCCAGTTGTTGCAATCTTTCAACTCGCCATTTTTTTTTTTTTTTTTTTTTGTAATTCTCGCCTCGTTTTAGATATTTTTAATTTGCCATTCAGAGTTCTGGTTGCAGAAAAGTGGCAAATTTTCGGTATTTTGAAAGTCCTAGTCGAAGGTTCGAGCCCCTAAGTAACAGTAATTTGTTACTTTCTCACAGATTATTTGAAATTTAAGTCCATGCTTCACATATGCTCCCTACCTATTTCAGGCATTTTTAAAGACTAACTTTTGGAGGAGAATTTAAAATCAGACCCTTTTTTAATTACCGGTATATCCATTTTTTATGGCAAAGTGATGTTTAAAAAATTAATATGTAATTGTTTTCTAGTATGAAAACCGTTAGAACTTTCAAGAAAAAAAAATAAATTCTGGAAGCATGGAATAAATTGAGCTTATTGAATTAGGAATGCACTCAAATTACAGTGAAAAAATTTCGACATTATCAAGCTTAAAATTTTGAATTACTTTTCACAATTCATTTAAGACTTATTTCGAAAATAATAAATAAAGTATTATATATGTAGTTGAATATGGACTATAAGAGTCCATACACAACTACATATAGAATACTTTATTTATATCCGATTATTTCAAATCATCTAAACATATAAACATATGCTCATCCCAAACACTTAACAAATAAATAGATAATATTAGCCAAGTTCATTTTGTAGCTTTTTAAAAGAAACCAATTTTCTAAACTAATTATTGCAAAATAGAATTAATTATTATTTTTTATATAAATTCTTGGCACCCTTGTTCAATAAAAAAAACTAATAGGCTCCGTTAAAAACAATTTACACCAAAGTTATAACAAAAATTGAATAAAAAAAAAAATAAAAACCAATTTTTTTCGTCACACGTGGCATGTGATGAACTAAATTTGAATTAAATAGTTTTCTTTTTTAATAAAATAAAAAATAAAAAGAAATGCCTCAAAAAGCTTGCCCTTATAAATTATTTATTTTTTTTCTAATATATATCTTGCATATCTAAGAAGAAGGCATTGTAACCAAATAATATAAAAATAAACAAAATAATTAAAAAAAAACAAATTGCTTTAAATGTTAACACACTACTGTTTATAAATACTAACACAAAAGAAAACAAAAAAAAATACTTAACTACACACAATAAAGAAAATAATAAGAAAAGGAAAACAAATAATATAATACTAAATAAATATAATTATTATTTTTTATTTATTGTATGTATTAAAACAAAAAATATTAAGTTATTTGTCTTCGCATAATTAAAAAAAGAAACAAACAACCAACAATATTAAAACTAATTCAAAAAAGGTAAATAAAAGAAAAAATTCAATTTTATATTCTAAACTAAAAATATAAAGAATTTTTTATTCAAAAGACGGGAGGATATTGGTAAGAAAATATAATATAAACATAACCTAACAAAAAGCCGAATGAATCACAAATTGCAAGTTTTGTAATATTTATACCCTACAAAACTATTTTGTCAGGGTATTATAGCTTTGTGCAGACCCAAGAGTTTGTAACGCCGCGAAATATTGGACCTTGACCCACCTTTAAGTATACCGATCGTCATATCTCGACTAGCTAAGTCGATCTACACATATGTGTCCGTCCATCTGTTCATTGTAATTTGTAAACACTAATCTTCACGAAATTTCGCATATAGGATGGGTTCTGCCCAACGAAGACCCCTATTGCTTTTGATAAAAATCGGTTAATATTTAGTGCATGGAATGGACCAAAGACTTAATTTTTGACTGTTTTTCTGGCAGACTAATTTTCAATTTGTTCAAAGGTGGCTGTTACCGTTCGCAATGTTCGACCCATTATATCGATGTCATCGGCGTAGGCGAGTAACATGTGTTGTTTGGTGTACACAATGCCATTTCTGTTCACCTTTGCGTATGATTTTTCCAGCAGGATGTTAAAAAGATCACACTACAAACTGTCACCTTGTCTGAATCCTCGTTCGGTATTGGAGGGCTCCGATAGGTCCTTTCCGACTTTAACTGCTGACCTTGTGCCATATCCTGAATAGCCGTATTAATTTTGCAAGAATTCCGAACGTAGACATGGCTTTAAACACCTTTGAACGAAAAGGGCTGTCGAATGCGGCTTTATAGTCGACGAGTAGATGGTATGTGTCCATGTGTTTTTCGTGTGTCTTTTCCAGGATTTGGCGCAAAGTGAAAATCTGGTCAATGATGGATTTGCCAGGTCTGAAGCCGCATTGGTATGGTCCAATAATGTCATTTACCATTGGTAAACCATTACCACACTAGAGGGCGGACATATAGCGCTCATCGCTTTGAACGCTTATAATTTTCGGTGATGATCAGATAATAATTTTGGGATGACGTGGGTCGAAAATGTAATTTGTTGTGTTTTTTCGAGTCGATCTATAGGCCACAATTGAAAGGGGAATTGGGACAAGTAATTAGAATTAGATTTTCGTGGATGTTGTGTGGGGTATCATATGGTTGGCCACATCCGACTATACCCCTCCGCTGTCTGATTTTTTATTACAAGCGTGGCTCAAAATAATTATTTTTAAATTTAAGCGTAAACTTGATTAAAACCTTATTTTTAAATACACGAGATAACTTTTTACACTAACATAAAGTGGACCGTATGTACAATTTGTCATTCTTTGACACAACACCTTGAAATGTTTACCAGAGACCCTACAAAGTGCACATACATTTTTCATGCGAATAAAATTGTACGTGGGTTTAAACATGTCCCGTGCATATAATCATGACAGCACTATGATTTTTATACCTGAGCCATCTAATGTTTGTCACCTTCAAGTTGATGCCGTATGAATAACTGATAAACAGTAGGCTCTTCGAAGGCAGATATTGATTGTAACGCGTCGACTTCAGACGACAAGTCGGTGCTTCTGAGACAGTCGACCACTGGGGAAAGGAGTCCTAAGTGGATATTTCAAAGACATTATGGAATCCTTGCTGTCAACTACAACAACCAAATTGATAAAGAAGCCATGAATAGGAAAGGGTATAGGATGACAATTTGCTACTGCTAACGATATGCAGATAAGAGCCCCATCGTGACAAGCAAAAAGGAATTCACCAGGATCACGAAGCACCTTATGACCGTGATCGTCAAATTGCGCGTGGTTGATCATGAACGGCAACAATAACTCCATTAACCTTTTTAAATACACAACGAAAATCAACTGTGGGGAACTGGCAAAGAAACCTTGTTTACGACATACACAGCAATAGGCCGGTCTGTGGTCAACTATGCGGCGCCAGTGTGGTCCGCTAATGTCAGTGCAACGCAGTGGAAGGGTCTTCAATCCTGCCAGAATGCTGCCCTGAGGACTGCAACACGGTGTCTCCTCATGACACCAATAGACCACTTACATGAGGAGACGAAGATCCATCCTGTGCGTCAACACAACAAGATGTTGTCGATGCAAAACCTGTTTGGGTGTTATAGGAAAAGCCATCCAAAACGTTACCTAATGGATAGGCACGCACCACCTGGGAATGTCAGGAAGGATCTCCCTGATCTGGAGAGAGAGGTCCAAAGGTACAAAATGGAGCATCTATATCAACAGGCATATCAAGCAGGAATGAATTGTGTTCACACGGATGCGGTTGAGGAAGCAATTCGATAATATCGTGTGAATACCATCCTCGGAGATCACCCTCCTCCTACGATAGCTGCAGAAGAGCAGAAGTTACCTCGACAAACCAGAGTGGTATTGGCACAACTAAGATGGTGTAGCCGCCTCAATTCATATTAGGCAGGAATTGATGGAGAGGTACTTGAAAAAATATTCTTTAAAAAATCCACGCCTATTTTGGAACTCGAAAATAATATTGTTAAAAAAATGTTGGTCTTTTTTGGTACTCGAAAAAAAAAATTCTTTGTTGGTCCTAGAATTTTTTTCTTTAAAAAAATGCACTCCTGTGCACTGATCTAGGAAGTTTTCGCTGGGGGTTCAAGGGGCTGCAGGTTCTTCCTCTTTGAACCTAACGATTCCGTAAGATCTGTTATACGAAGTGGAGGTTCAGTTCACGAAGTTAATATATTTCAGTTGAATGCCCACGGACTTCTTGTAGACGAGCTGAAGGATCAGAAAGTCATGCATAGACAATCAGAAAGTTCAAGGAGTCTTCGATGAGGTATCTAAGAGTTTTAAAGATCAGCTGCAGATTGATAAGAATCTCTGTAGACGAGCTGCCGGTAGCGTAGCTATATCTATGAAATTTATGAAGTTACAGAAAATCTTTATAGACGAGTTAATAGTTCACCGTGGGTCTTTATACTTTCTAAAAGTTTCGAGAGACATTATAGACGAGGCTGAAGGTCCGCGCAGACTTTATATGTGAACCAGAAAGTCTTTAAAGATGAGCTAAAAAATCATAGAGTTTTTATACCCTTGATGAAGGTTTATGGAGGCTCACATAGACTTCCTGAAGCTTCAATGAGTCTTTATAGGCAAGGGTAATTTGAGGGAGTTTCAAAAAACCTTGGCGCTTCAGCTTCATCGGCGAGTTGGAATTCAGCATAGGCTTGAGATTTTGTCCGCTCATTAAGGAACGTCCAATTAAATTGTTCCGCCGCGCTTAATGAAATATTTCATGGATGAAATACTTCGCTGAGTTGGCAATCCCTGGCCGAGTTGAACTACGGCAGTTCCGGTGCGTCATCAGATTGTTTTGTGTTTTCCCTTCCACCTATGGACAGATGTCATTTCCGGCAAACTCAAAGGAATTATATCATAATAAACATTGTGTCTTTATATTAATAAATTTCTTTGCCCTTAAAATACCCATACGGTCTTGAGATCAACATGAAAGGTACTTGTTTTGGAGACCCATATCTCAGAAGGTGTGGACCTTATTAATAATTGAATTACATTTTTGCAATCCGCACTTCAGTCGCTCTTAATTGATACCCCATATTGCTTTGATGAATTTTAAAGGGTTTTCGCGGAATTTCGGAGTTACATACCTCAAAAAAATTGTCTTCTTCTAAGAGAAAATTTAATTTTTGTAATCAGAACTTCAACCGCTTTAAATTGATACTCATAATAAATTGAATTATTGAAAAGCTTTATAAAATACAAGGAGGCTCCCTGCGGAACTTTGGAGGCTCATATCATATAAGGAAGGAAGTTCGAATTTGTCTGATAAGATATGTACATTATTGAAATCCACACCTTAATTGAAACCCACATTGCTTTAGATGATTTAAAAAGAATCCCCACGGGTCAAATATCTCAGGAAATATGGAGTTTTTCGCTATTCGAAAAACGTTTTTGAAATCAGAACTTCAACCGCTTTTGCAGAACTTTGGAGGCATATAACTCGGATTTTGCACATGTGGTAAACATTTAAAAATGATCCGCGAGCGGGCCGTAGGCTAAACTAAAGCCCAACTTTTTTCTTAATGTTAGATTTACTGTTCAGTATATTATAAATTATTCTAGCACACTACTGAGTAAGTTCTACAGTATTCAATATTTTTTATTGTATAAACATAATACTACAATTTCAATACAAAAAGAGAATAACTATCTTCTACGACTAAAAACTACAAAATCGCAAAAAGAAAATCTTACTTTTCAACATCAGGCTTTTTTGTTCTTTGAGTTATTTGACCATTACAACCTCTCCATTTCTTTCCCATTACAATTTCAATTTAATGCTATCGGTAGTCCAACGTTTAGTTTGAACATTTTTGATGGCATTATCACAATAGAATTGTTCCTCTGAACGTTCGGGCAGAGATTCACGTATTTGCAGAAGTTGTGGAACATCTTTGAGGGTGGTGAGTGCATCAATTATGGCCTTGGTACATTTAACACGTTTAGCCAATTCTAATTTATCACTGGCCGTACTCATATTCGAGAGGAACATATAGATAACGGAGGGAGGTGCACCCAGTTCATGTAACCTCATTATAGCCAATTCCAAGGAGATATTAATGTGAAATTGTTTTTGCTTAATGGGATGCCATGTGGGTACTTGTTCGAAAATGTGCTGGAGGTCAGCATATGCCTGAGATCTTGCCCGCTCATTAAGGGCTGTCCAATCAAATTGTCCTGCGGAAATATGTTGATCATTGCACAGACGATAGGGTGAGATGATTTGTGTGATATCAGGATCTTTCCAATTGGTGTTTTTGGCACAACAGGCATATAGAACCTCTACTGGACTGGAATTAACATCAACCATATTGTGTAGAGTATTCCGTTCGGCCTCGACCAAGGCGAATAGTTTCAGAGAGGCATGCAATATTTGTTGGTAAAGACCGCAAACACGATTATTGGCACAATGGCTCATCATGGCTTGCAGTTTGGCCTTGCGTTCGGTCATCGATTGCAAACAGAGAACTGTTTGAAATTCCAGCAGCATAGCTTCATTATATCTACCCAAATCTTTGAGTAAATCAATGGCCTCTTCCACATGACGTTGTGACAAATATTGCAAATAATGTTGTAGGGCCTTTGGGCGAGTCTTTAAAATCTCCAGGAAGTCTTTACGATTTAAAGTTTTATCCAGAAAGAGAATAACGTTGAGTAGGGAATCTCCAGGGCACCCAATTTCAATGACCGCATCTAAAAGTTGTTGTTTATCCTGCAAAGATTTAAATACCTCAAAGCCAACAATTTTCCCTTGCAGTAATTTTCGGGCCGTGGCCATTGGCGAGGGTGTGTACAGGGTGTTTTGAATTTGTCTTCGTAGCAGTTTTAATTCCTCCTCAGGTTTCATTCCCTTCGGTATCATGTTATCATCCATTGATTGTTCATCCAAGAGGAGTTTTAATTCCTCATCGGAAATTAGCGATTTAATTGAGAGATTATAGGAACTGGCTGTATTGTCAAAGCTTGCCTCGGAAATTGTATCATCATTGAGTATGCCGCCAGATGCGATTGCGATGCCTCCTCCACCGCCACCACTGCTAATATCCACACTTATTTCGAGCGACTTCAAATCGATATCCTCGTTATCATCATCGAAGTTGAATGCCCGACCAGAACGATTCCAATAGCCATCATCTTCCAGATTGGAACCCATTTCACGGCTATGCTTGCGTCCAAAGACTAGAGTTGGGTAGTTCCGGAACGAACTAGTTCATTGGAACTATTCCGAGAAAGGAACGAACGGAACTAGTTCCAGTTCTTTAATTAATATAATTCCTTTCTCTGATCCAGTTCCTTTTTTTGAACTATTTGAAGCAAAAGAACTGTATGGAGCAAAGGAACTATATGGAGCAAAGGAACTATTTGGAGCATAGGAACTATTGGAAATATGAGCAAAGGAACTATATATGGAAAAACGAAAAAAAAATAATAAAAGAGAGAGAGAGAGATTCAAAAGAACAGTGGGAAGCCTCCAAGACTCCAGCCTTCATAAAATTCGCTTGTTAATCGTCGTTCTGCCAAGACTCAAGCGACGTCGTACGCAAACCTTCGCCAACAAATGGTCTGTTCCAGTACTTTTTATACCCTCCACCATAGTATGGAGGGTATATTAATTTTGTCATTCCGTTTGTAACTCATCGAAATATTCATTTCCGACCCTATAAAGTATATATATTCTTGATCAGGGTAAAATTCTAAGACGATCTAGCCATGTCCGTCCGTCTGTTGTAATCACGCTATCTTCTGAAGGAATTGAGATAAGGTGCTGAAATTTTGCATAGGGTTGTCTTTTGTCTGCAGGCAGGTCAAGTTCGAAGATGGGATATATCGGTCCACGTTTAGGCATAGCTCCCATATAAGGGTACCCCCCAATTTTCGGTATTTTGGGGTTCTTGAGCGCGTTTTTCAAGCGAATTTGTAGTAAATGTATCCACAAAAAATTATAAATATAGGTCCACTTTTTCTTGTAGCCCCCATATAACGGTACCTCCTAATTTTCAGTATTTTTTTAGTTTTTATCGTATTTTTCACCGAATTGGCTGTAATTTAGTATTTTGAGTTCTTAGCAGGTACCAAATCTCTCCACAAAAAAATTTAAATATAGGTCAATTTTTTCGGATATCCCCCATATAAGGGTACCCCCAATTTCGGTATTTTGGGGTTCTTGAGCGCGCTTTTCAACCGAATTCGCTGCAATTTTGTACATTGGGTTCATATTGCGTACCAAATATCGGCCCACTTTTTCTGGTAGCCCCCATATAAGGGCCCCCAAATTTTCGGTATTTTGAGGTTCTTAAGCGCGATTTTCAACCGAATTCGCTGAAATTTGTTACAGTGGGTTCATATTGGGTACCAAATATCTCTATTTAAAATTATAAATATCGGTCCACTTTTTCATTTCAAATACCTGTCAGTATACCTGTGGTGGAGGGTATCCAAAGTTCGGCCCGGCCGAACTTAACGCTTTTTCACTTGTTTAATAGTAAAGCTAGTAAAAGGGAAACATTTTAAGTCTCAAAGTACAAAATAATTTGAAAAGTTCGGGAACGCAAATCTAGTAAATATGCCAAAATTAGATGGCAATACTTCAAAATCAACATAACAAAAAGTTTACAAAGAGAAAGCCATTTTGTTTTGTGCTCTCTTAAATTTGATTCAATGCTTTACCAGTTTTATGGGTTCAGGAACGGTTTTCGAGTAAAAAGTTGCAAAACTTGTAAAATTAGTAGATTCTTTTAGGTTTTGGAACGGAGCTAAAATAAAAACGACGACTGAAAAAATTGAAAAACGTTCCACCTGCTAACGAATGGGAGGAGAAGACAAAATGGCCGATAAAGATGAACTCTAAATGGTATAACCGAAAGTTTACGAATGAGGTGGGATAGAGACTAAATGGAAACCGTGTTGTTTACGAATGAGGTTTAGGCAAATTATGATTAGGGATAAGTAAATCGACTTTCGATTAATCGACTTTTTGTATTGAAAAGTCTAATGCCATGTACAGACGAGCGTTGTTCCCTCTCTCATTCGTGGTTCGACTCTTAATTATGAAGTAATTACATAGTTCAAAGGAACTACATTAAGGAACTAGTTCCTTTTTAAAAAAGAAACGAGAATGATCGATCCGCTACGTGAACTAGATTGCCCAACTCTACCAAAGACAGGAATTTGTTTGCTGTCGTCTCTAAAGTAGTGTTGTGAAGTTCCCCGAGTTCAATTGAGCGATTCACTGAGAAGAACTACTGTAAAATACGATTAAACACAATCAAACCAACACGCCTAGACATGTTTTGATATGTGAATAACGTAACGTGAACGGATGGTGTACGTATTGACAACACTAACTAGTCAAATTCTCTACAGACTGCATAACGGTCACACAGATATGTTAATTAAGGACTACTAATTTACTCTATTACAATGATGAGTAACTGACAGTTCGCTCTTTGAGAGTTTGATGGGGCATGTAACAGCCAGACATCTTTTGTCAGTCAGACGCCATCAAATTGGCGCGTTAACAGCATTAAATTATTCATCAGTTCTTTTTGTTATTAATTTGTGAATAAAATAAATCTAAAATGGAAAAAAATATAGCAAACCGTGGCAGAGTAATTGGAAAGATCCCGATATCCAATCAAGTTCATCTGCGGAAAGGGTTTCCGGTAATAAATTCATTGTTAAAAAAGTGTGTGTGGCAGTGGCAGCAGCAGACCAATAATTGTGGTTTTTTGGAATGGTGTTTGCCTGAGCTATGCAATATTGGAATACAGCGGTGTAGGAAAAATTGAATCAGTCTTCGGTGGAACGTATTCGGTGATACAATAATGTGAATTTTCTATGCGGTTGTGTGCGCAAAGTGTGTCCCCTAAAATGTAGGGGAACAAGTCTAGTTTAGGGGCTCCACTCGGATCGCTTTGAAATTTTTACCGTAAGTAGTCCGGGTGGAGATCCTAAACTAGACTTAAGCCCACCTCTCAAATCATTTTGAAATTTTTAAATTCTGATTCTAATTATAACAACATACATTTTATAGGGCGAAATCTGTACTTCCCAAGGTATGGGGTTCCAAAGTTCCTAAAATACCCTTACTTTTTGTTAAATAACTAAAACTAAAATAACTAGGCTTGTTCGTCAACGTGGAACATAGACCAAGTAAGTAACAGATTTATCTATATTTTTATAATATTCATAGATATTTACATTTTAGGTTAAATCAAATTGAGATCCAACTATGAATGTATTAGAATCGGAAAATATATTTCTTAAATTGAACAGCGCCCAAGAAATGTATACGTAAATATGTCAAAAAGCCGGGAGGCTGTAAATTTACCACTTGTTCGAAATACTACAAACACTTTCAAAATGTACATCGAAGTGAGTGCGGACATAAATTTCGATTATTTCTCCGAACTGAAAAAATATTAAAAATATGGATTAACGTCCAAAATTCTTTGGAAATTTCAAAACAAATTTTACAAAAATTGTTCTCGTCCTTGTGTAATATTTCGAGTGTTTTACTTCGATATTTGATAATACACGAATCTTGAATGTTGAAGGGAACCCAGTTTGCGATATCATAGAATCAAATACATATGTAAGTAAGTCGCACAATGAGTAATTTCTATTAATTCAAAAAATATTTAATTGTTTTTTATTTATAGATAATGGTGAACAACTTGGAGATTTAATGTGCCAGCAAATACTACAGATACATGATAACATTTTATTCAAGAAATTTTTGACCGGTTAATCGTATTGGTAAGTGGATAATATATTTCATTTTAGGAGTATAACGTAAGTCTCTGATCAGAAAAAATCTACATTTGTAAAATTGGGAAGAACACGGTTTCAAATTTAACGACATTCAGACATCAATACTATGTGGTGTTTGAGATAGTGGTTTATTCGTTCCAAACTCCTTCTATATTTAAACTCCGTCCATTCCTCAACTAACAAATCAATATAAATATATATATATATATATATATATTTCTATATATATTCCTCTCAATGTAACTTACCACCTCGTGCAGTGCAGATTCTACAGACTTGTCCTTTATGTATGCGTGTGTGAATTGCAAAGAGAGGTGGTGTCTATACGACTCCTAATCTCCAGGTCGATCAGTCCTTCGAGAGTCTTGAGGAGAAAGGATGATAGGCTAATGGGTCTTTAGTCCTTTGGTGCAGAGTGGCTTGGTTTCCCCACTTTAGGAATGTAAGTAATCTTTACATTTTTCCATAGACCCGGAACGCACGAGAGTCAAAGACGGGGGGTAAATTTATCCGCTATGGATGATCAAATTATCCACCCAGAGTTTAAATTTATCCTTTATGGCGTTTACAATTATCTGCTATGGTGGACGCAATTATCCATATTTAGTGGTTATCCTCTCTCTCTACTCACTAGTTCTTTTAATTTCATTGTTCAGTTTGAGAGGTTTCAGTGCGGACCTCACTAAGCTGGTTGTTGCGATGTTGGAATAAATTCCCTTTTCTCTAGAAAATAAAACACAATTTTCAATTGTTTTTCTTGTTAAATTTTATTTTGTTTTTTTTCGGATTTTGTTTTCGAAGTTTTATTTTGAATTATAACTTAAATATTGAATTTGTCTTAAAATTTAATTAGTGTAAAAAAATATCATTATTAATTGTTTTTGTGAGAAAAAAAGAAGAAGGCGACAAAAATATTAATATAAATATTCTCAAAGATCTATCACTACAACAACGTATGGTCTTTTGTCTTTTTAAATGAAATGAACAGCGGATGTAAATGGAAATTTGTAATTTCCAAATAGATTAATACTTAAGAACAAAAAAAAAAAAAAAAATTATATATTCAAATAAAATAATATTTCTATTTTGTTTCCTAAAGACCATCCTTGATCCTCATGTTGAGACGTTGACTCTGTGTGTTTTAGAATATAAAAGAAAATTACTAAGTATATATTTTCTATATAGTAAGGCTATATTTTTTTGAAGTGAGCATATTTTGAAAAATATTGATCAATTTTGTCTTTTTTGTTGTAGAGGCTTTAAGCTAAGTTTTTGTTAATTATTTTTTTTCAATTATTATGAAAAATTGAATTTGATTTGTTGTCTGTCTTTTTTTTTGTTTTGATATTTTGTTATCGAGACTATAAGCTGTAATTTTAGGCGTTTATAAATAATTGTTTATATACAAAAAATAACACTAACATACCCGTACATGTTTTTTCATTAAGTACGTATTAATACATACGTAACCATTATCGAATTTTTGAAATGAAATAATTTACAATACATAGAACTACAAGCAAAAATAAAAAGAATACTAGGAATGTGACCCAGTGAATGCCCTCAGATATGGGATATAAAATATTGAAAGGCAGTTTTATCCGAAAAAAAAAGATTTTATACCTAACATGGGATTTGAAGATTACGAAATTTTATACATTGAATTATTAAAAAAATCTGAATTATAGATCTCAACCTCATTTATCAAAAGGGTCACTTATGCAAATGTTATAATTTTTCAAATTTATTTTAATGTAGCACAAAACACGTCACTTGTATCACACGGCATGCAAATACTCTTCCTCCAAAACCACACCCTGTCCTCCCTCCATTAACTCCTCCTTAAACAAACGTATGTCATTCATTATTGTCATCATTATTTTTCGTCGTTGAATTTGTCACAGGCTCTGATATCGATAGCAAATCCATAATTGAGCTAGCCGGTGGCAATGTATTTACCGGTGTAACATCTGAACTATTATTTGTTGTTGGCTGCGAGGACGATGTGGCTGTGTTGGCAGTTGTTGCCGCTGTCGCAGCTGGTATAATCGCGGCTGCCACTACTGGCACTATCTCAGCACCCGGTGCTGTACTCATTGATCGAGCAAATTTTTGCTTTTGTCTTTCCAGCCGTTCCTTTTCACGTTCAGCTTTGAGCTTTTCAAAATCATCCGCTTCACCATCAGCATCGGCGGCAGCGAGTAAATCGGCAGTGGATTTCATTTCCATATCTTCAACTGAGGTGTTTTGGTAGGGGGGAGAAAAAAGTAAGATATTATTAAGGGAAATTAAGGGATTTAAAAAAATTTTCGCTAAAGGAGTTTTAGTACAAAGTAAATTTTTGAACGACTTACAACAATGGTTATATATTTAAGGGGACCCCCCCCATTCTCAGGGTCAATTTTTTTTTTTTGATTTAATTCGATTCTACACTAATTCAAGAATGTCTCTACAAAATTTCAAGTGATAATCTCAAGAACTCTTGAAGATATAGCCGATTTATTGTGTCAGCATCAAGTGACGGCTAAAGGGTTTCTCAAACTTTAAACGCGTTTTTCTCTTTTGCGAATGGCGGGCACGATAACTCAAAAACTAATAACCCAATCGATTCCAAATTTTTACACGTTTCTCTGTGAGTGTATAGCTATCGTATGAACTAGGATAAAGCCAATCGGTGAAGATCTTCCTTATTTTTTAACTTGGTTTTTGGTCAAAAATCGGCGATTTTCCAAAAATATTTTTTCAAAGGTCCGCCATTTTGTTAATTTTAGAGCGAAGTCAATAATCCTAGTTCATACGAGAGCCAGACATGTACTCTTTCTAACACCGTTGAAATTTTCGGATTCCGATGTTCCAGTGAGGAGTTATCATGCCCGCCATCAAAAATAAGGACTTTTCTTTAATTACAAAAAACAACAACAAAGCAATAACAAAATTTTTTTGTAAATTATTTTTCTTCTTTTTTAAATCTTCAAATATATATGTGCAAAGTTACAAACCTTAACAAGCATTGGTATTGATTTACCAGCCCATTGAAAATCTTGAAAAATTAAAATCGAGAATGGGTGGGGTTCCCTTAATAGGAGTAACAACTAGAGATTTTCCAAAAAATGTTTAACTAAATATATATTGTATTGTGTGCAGTTAATATCTAGTTTGATATTTATACTTCTGATGTTTAGCTAGCAGAAAGGGGATTTTATGTTCTAAGAGATTTCTTCAGGAATCGTTGCAATTATAAACATTTTGTTAAATGATTTCAGTAGAATTGTTAGACCAAACTAAAGTTGAGCCGAAGTATATAAATTTCGATACGACCGCCACATTGAGCTTGTTTTGCTCTAGAATGCCATAACTAGTGACGAATGAAGGCTTATGCGCCAACAAATTTTTATTTATTTTTTAGACCCTGTCGTATGACCCGTGACCAAAAAACGACTACAAGGAAGGTCTTGCTCCCAGTTTTTATTGATTGCGGTTAAAAAAAAAAAGAAAAAGAAAACATAATTTAACACTCCGATCCGTCGTGTTGGACTCGAGTGACGTAGTTTTTCAAAATATAGAATCCTTTCCGATTTCCTGATATATTACAATGTGCAATTTTTCGGACGAAGTTGCGAATTTGCGATGGATGTAATAAAAGCAGTGGTCCTTTAAATTTTGCACATAGGTTGCTATTACTTCCACCATATGTGTCTATGCACATTTTCCATTCGAACTGTCTGTAATTTAGTATTCGGGGATTTTGGAGGATGAAATCATCTTTGCAGAAAATGTTCAATATGGGTCAATGTTTTGACATCTCCGGAGCTATACGTTAAATATTATCTATCGCAAGGACGGCGGAGATATGATTGCCACTGCATGTACATGCAGGTCGATGGTCATTTCATTCCGACTATACAATAACTTCTAATTTTAAGTCGACCAATACTCAGTTATCGACCAAGAATATCTCAGTTATCTACAATAACTTAAAAAAGTAAGAACAATATGAGCAAATCTTTATGTTTAGCGACATAAACCTTGTGTGGTCTTTGAAAAATAGGCAAAAATCCGACCACCTCAACAGCTAGCAAAAAGTTAATTCAGAAGAAACAGCTGACGTCGCTTGACCGCTAGAACTTTATCGATCGATAGGTCTGCCTGTGCAATACCTTGCTATTGAGGATCTGATATCCATCTATAAAGCGTCTTGTTAAAACTTTGTCCTGATGACCGATAGGTTAGGGCACCGATTTCATTGCAGTATAATATCATCACCATAGGAAAAAATATATAAGAACGAGTCCCTATGTATATTTATTTTCCTGAAATATATTGCATCCCTTGTCTTTTTCATACGCTCCACCACAAGGTAGAGTGAATATTGTATTTGTCATTCGAAATCTTGATCATAATGAAATTCTGTCTGTCAGTCTGTTTAAATCACGACAGAGATCGCACTATTTATGATAGGGCTGTAAAATTTTGCACAAATATTGCTCCTCGGATGGTTGGTATTGCCAATGGAATATATCGGACCATTTTTCTGTATATTGAACACGTCTTTCAACCGAATTGACAGTCATTTGGTATTTTAGGTTCTTATTCGAAATGTTACCCCAAATATTCGGTATTTTTGTCAATTTAGGCTTGTTTCTCAGCCGATTTGGCTGTAATTTCGTATTTTGTGTCCTCATTGGCTATCAAATCTTACTAGCAAAAAATAATCGCTATCGATCCCTGTTTTGGTATAGCCCCATATAAGGTTAGCCCCACTATTAGGTATTTTCGAAATATAAATCATATTTTCCCATGTCTTTTTCGGTATGTCCAAGGTCATACCATAACATGAAATTTCTCTTAGGACCTTCCATTAATTTTATATATTTTGAATGTCATCCTCAGGGTGGAGGACATAAAAAGTTCGGCCGGGCCGAACTAATATCATTTTTACTCGTTTCTCAAAATCAAATAAAATATTACAATTCGAACTTGGTACTTGCTATGCGGAGTGTGCGTGGATTATTATAAAGCCAAGCCATGTGTAGCTTTTTAGCATTTGTACATTAGTAGCTCTGTTGGTGGAACTTAGTGTATTCGCATTTTTCATATACAACCAACAAGTTTTGATATTCTACAGTACATTTGTGTAGGATTTATAAAAACGTACTTATGAATAATTGATAGTTGGGCTAAGTGAAAGTGTCAATACAAAAGTAAGGTTAGGTTAGGAAATAGTTTTTTTTTACATCTAAAGATGATAGAATATTTTCTATGATAAAATTTTCTAAGTGTACATCAAATGGAACGACATGCCAAAAACAAAACAACAACATAACAAATACACTTCAGACTTCAAAACGATAGAGAGAACACAACATAATTTTATTGTTAACGGATATAAGAAACAAAATTCGCTTATATAGAAAATAGGAACTTAGAAAATAATTAAAACTGTATTTTTTCACATTGGAATTTTGTTGCTTATATCCATTTACTACAGTTTTAATTAAAAAATACATTACAACGAAACTTTGTTAAATTTTTCTTGAGAGTGTTGTTAGAAAAATCAACGTTACCGGTTGATAAAAACCACCTGAACTGGGGCGTTGTGATTTCATGACGTCCTAATAATTGTGCTTTAAGAAAATTTTCAATTGTGAGTGAGCATCATAATTGTAAACAAAATGAAAAATGATTTTTATATGAAATGTACAAAAAATGACAAAAAAACATTGCCACCTTTTTTCTTAAAATATCTTTTATTTTTTTTTCCAAAATTGTAAAAAATTGTGGCAATATTTTTAGTATCTTTGTTATATGTATTTTATATTCACCTGTTTCACGACTACCCCTCTCCCGTTGATCACGATTTATTTGATCGAACAGCGATTTGGTACTCTCACCCACTGGTGAACTTGGCACTGTCCTCGCCATACTGGGACTCTCTGCAGCCGGTGCTGAGGTACTTAACAATGCCTCCACACCACCTGGCGGAAATAGATGTGGATCTCCTGATGATTGTGTGCGCATATAAATTTTATTATTACTTGGTATATCCATAGGTTCTGTTGGATTCGATGTCGGTTGTTGTCCTTGATAGAAAATATCTCGTACATTTGGACGATTATGATCGATGCCACGATGTGATGTTATTGTTGTCTGTTCATCGACTTCTTCAATAACTTGATCTGTGATACGCATGCTGCCCACAGGCTTGGTGTTAGCTGTTGCTGCTAAACTAGCTGCACTGGCACTGCCAGGGAATTTATATTTTTGTGTTTCATCATTTGGTGTAATCGATCCAGGGCGGCTATCGTCGCGACTGAGGAAACGTTTAAGGGCCGAGGCGACGGTATTGACTCGGGACAATGTACCGCTCAGACTAACCAAACTGGGTGAAGAACCGGGGCGAGTTTTACCATTACCAGCGGTAAAGTGTATGCCACTGGCATCGTCAGCCTGAGTTTTTTCGGTGGGAAAGAAAGAGGGATAAAATGGGGATTTATTAATATTAAAAAAATAATGCATTTTAAGTAAAACTTGTTAGGTTCTTTTTTAACTTTTCATAGAGACAGAAGAAAGTTTTTTTAGGGAAAATAAAATTATGTCAACTTAGTGTATAAATTATTATGTGAAGATGTTCGGCATGAAATAATTATAAAAACAAAATATTGTGTGAAAATGGTAACTAAACTTGTAAAATATTTACAGTGTTAGAAAGGATTTACTGGAATATAATGAATCTTCAATATAATGAATACTTGAAGACTATAATGAATCTTGATATTGTTAACATTAGTCAATTGAGTTCTTGAAATTATATTTTCAATAAATTGACAGGACCAAAAACTAATATCTTATAAAGCGGTACAATTACCCTCCAAATAGCTTACTTTCGTAAAATTATTGAATATAGGTCCATCTTGTAACATAGGTCCTGACCCGCTTTGGTACTATTTATGATATAGAGTGCATTTCACAATTGAGGACAAAAACTCAGACATATAATAATGATGGTCTATTTTCCGCATAAAGACCATTTCCCCCTATATAAATATCCAGCCCATTTTTAAGTATTTGATCTTTCTAGTCGCATTTTTCAATCTAAATTTCTGCAATTTGCTAGTTTGGTTTCTCAAAGGTTAATAAGACTCATGGCAGAACATTTTCATTATTAATGGTCTCGACCGATTTTTTCAGGATTTAAATTCCCTATCCTCTTTTTCCACCCGAAGTGGTAATAATTTGACATTTCAGACTCGCAGATTATGTATGACCCGATTTTCAATACATGTCAATGTAGGTCCATTTCTGTACGTATTCCCCATATAAAGGGCCCTCCCGTTTTTATGTATTTGAAGGGAAATTCGACTTTTCCAACTTTTAACATTTTGTAAAACTTCAAACCAGACATTTTCATTGTTGGGTCATGTTTTGAAATAGTTTTTTTTTTATGATCTTGATAAATTTTTGAGGTTTAAAAAGCCTGGAGTAGGGCTTTATAGTTCAGACCTAAATGTCTGAAAGTTAGCATTTCAACCTCTTAGAGAATACAATTCATTTCTATGGTATATGTTTTGACATAACCCTCATTCAAGAGTCCGTTACATTTTCGGTTGCCGTCATTTCGGTTTCTGAGTGGGTAAAATCTCTTGAAAAAATATTTCGGATGCAAGCTTAAATTTGGACATAAATCTGTACCGACCGAACGGGTTATTGAAGGCCCTACCTTCCTACAGAAGAGGCTATAATTAAACATATCGGATTTTCAGAGGATAAAATACCTTCATAGGTAAGGAATCTTTCCCATTCACAGTATTTTAAAGATCCTTGTCGTATTTTCAAACTCATTTTCAGTCATTTAAAATTTCGGTTTCGTAACAGATAAGAAACCTCCTGAAAAAAATAAAAAAAAAACGGAGGTCCTTGTTAAGGCACGCAATCACATAAGGATCCCGATTGGAGTTAGGTTTTTTGAAGGGTCTATCTTTATGTTCCAACCAATTGTGATCGGTGAAAATAAGGTGAATGTTTTTTCAATCTTTAATTCAACGGTCTCGTTCCATTTTCGATATTTTGATGGTCCTAGTCGTATTTATTTGGAAAATAAGATTCTGTAATTTGGCATATTTATTTTATGGTGGATAAATAAAACTATAGTTTTTGCTTAGCCTCCATATAAGGGTCCCGACCGACATTAGTTTTTTGGGGTCGTAGTTTCATTTCCTAACTGAAGTGGCTGGAATTTAAACGGGTATTACAAGTTGGACCATAAATGGTCTATCTATACAGCGGCAATGGCTGCTTGAGGAGTGCATGAGGAACGACATAATCGATTGCAAATCTGTCTATCGTATTATAGAGGTTTCATTTTCTCCACAAACTTGTTAACTAGAAATCTATCTATTGTTCGAAGATCAAATGCTACCACGCGGATCTTCAGGTAACCGGATTTGACCGGATTTGTTCGGCTGTCAATCAGAAAATTCTGTGTCATTTTCATCTTCTAGTTCCCTTCAGGTAAAAGCGAATAGCTATACACTCACAGAGAAACGTCTCAAAATTGAAATCGATTGGGTTATTAGTTTTTGAGTTATCTTGCCCGCCAATCACAAAAACACTGTTTGGAGAAAAACGAGTTTAAAGTTTGAGTCGCCCTCTTGCCGTCACTTGATGCTAACACAATAAATCGGCTATATCTTCAAAAATTGTTGAGATTTTCACTTGAAAATTTATAGGGACATTCCCTTAAATTGAGAGACCAAAGTACCTTTCGTCATCAAAAATAAAAAAAGGTTTGAAGTGATAATGACGGTTAACCGCTGGTATACGAGGTTTAAGGGAACCACACCCATTCTCGATTTGAAATTTTTGGAGATTTTCAAACGGCTGGCAAATGTTATTAAAGATTTGTAACATTGTAACAGAACATTAATTGACATAACGTTGTTGTTTTGTAATAGTTTCTTTTTGTAATTTAAGAAAAGACCTTGTTTTCGATGGCGGGAATAATTTGCGAATCCAAAAATTCCCACTGCATTCGAAAGAGTGCATATGAAATAGGGGGTTTAAAATCACACAAAAATTAACAAAATGGAAGACATATGAAAAAATCACATATTTTCGATCATAATGGAATATCTTGATATAGTTCGTGCGATAGGTAGATAGATATTAAATTATATTATTTTTTATGACTTGTAAAATTATGATTAAAATTATAATATAAGTGGAATGTTATCTAGCTTAAATGAGGATTTTTATATGATTTTTTGATTGATGTTAAGTGAGTTATGAAATAAATGGAGCGTTTAGTTAATTACAAGAAGTTTGAAACTTTCTTCTGCCCTACAAAAAAGAAATAATATTAACCAAAACCGAAATATAATAAAATAAACCAATTTTCACCATTTTCTGTTTCTTTTTTTTGTAATCGAAATATATAAAATGAGAATTTAAAAACACACTCATCATCAAAGACTCATTAGTCTTTCCAAATATATTTTAAAGTATACCGGTCTGCAGTACAGCAGGTATATAATAAACAGTTTAATGAATTTCCAAAGGTCTTTCGTAGTTCTTTCAAAATAATATTTAAAAATCATCAACATAGGTTTTTGTAGAGTTTGAAATTTATTCTATAATGAGATTTATAACGTGGCTCCGAGATCGGTAGTATTTTTTGTAACATAATTTCTAATTCTTAAAAGTTCCATTGATTCTTATTGATCTTTAACAGCCCTTTAAAATATATTATTAATAATTTCGAAAATATTCGCTAATAGCTCTTATACATCTTCCAAATTTATATTCTAAAAAAAATCCGCTCTAATGGGCCTAGCAGATCTGGCCATATATTATCCCAAAAAATCCTCGCTATTAACTCTGATAGTCCTTACAAAAAATATATATTTTTAAATCTTCAAATACTGGTAGGTCATTTGATATATTTTTTAAAAATACTACTCCTACAAAAAATATTCATAAAAATCTTCAGCCAAAAAATATTTGTGAACCAAAAATATTCACAAAAATCTTGAAATTTGGATTGAAGTGTTTTTTTTTGTAAAAAAATGTCCTCCTAAGACTCCAATAGTCTATGAAAATTTTATTAAAATTTCTGGTAATTACCTCACCAGGTAATATTACTTAAAAAAATATTCAGCACTAGTAATGCTTGAAAAAGGTTCACTATGCCTAAAATATATTCCTAAAAACCCACAAAAGGGGTCTAATAGTCCTTGAAATGTGTTTCCTTTAAAATGTGTTTCGTTTTTAGATGAGGAAATTTGGACCTGGTTTTAAGGTCTAACCGAATGATGAAAATTGGTTTACATACAAAAAATAAATACAGAAAATTTACAATCGTGCAGTAGTGTCTTGGATGTGTATAGAATTGTTTTTGGTGCAAGTGAGGTTAGATACAGCGTGTCTGTGAAAGTAATCTGAAAAAAGAGGTGGGGGCTAGAGCAGGAAGGATATAAAAGCGTGCATAGCATTAAAGCATTCTGATTTTTGTTCTGGGTGCATATGTAAAGAGGTAATAATTAGAATCAAATGTTAGTTTTTTGTTTCAAAAATTTGGGGGAAATTTTTAAAAATACAACAATTTCACCAAAATAAACCCATTTTTTTTTAAATCCCATAAACTATTTTGTGTTAGTAACAAAATGGGGAAATTAGAGATTTTTGTACCCACCAGCCAATTTTCCTAATTTTTTTTTTATAAAATTTCGAAAGCTTTAGGAAAGATTGTTATACTTAAACAAAATATATGTGTACAAATACCAGTTAGAGGGCTTGTTTGTTTTTTGTTTGTATATGGTGGAAGGAGGGTACAAAAAGTTTGTTTGAGTTTGTTTTTGTTTTTGGGAAAGCACATAAATATGTCTTTAATATGTAAGAATTTTTTGCTATTGGCCAATTCCAGTTTTATATTGAAATTTCCAATGGACATTGCCAATTTGATTCTAACCTCCTCATCTTGATTTGGAAATTTATAGTGAACTGCCTGCACAGTTGTTGGGGAACCGGGATTTGATTCTTGATTTTGATTACCAACCATGTCATCAATGCGAACACTGGACATAACCGTGGGCATTGCTGCCGTTTTGGAGACTTCAATTTTGGCCGTTGATGGCTCGGGATGTTCTTCGCGGAAACGTTCCGAGGCAATGGTATAGGGTAGCTCATTGGGAAAGACTTCATCCCAATATTGATCCTTCAATAGCTCAGGATGTTCATGATGCATTTCGTCAACAATTAAATAGGAGACTTGCAAATTGCGATCAACCATCCAATTGACCTGCAACAGAGAAACACGTTAGTAATTTATTAGAGTAAGAGCAGTCAGGTAACTTACCTCAAAATCATCATCATCTTCACCAAAGGGATTTATCAACGACTCGGCCACTTTCAACCATCCCATATAGAAGAAAAATTGCAGGGTGGTAAAGACCGGAAAATACAAATCAACCTTATTCAAATAATTACTATTGGCCACAACCTTATTCTCAGTCCACTGCTGGCCCATGACCGAGCACAAAAAGAACGAATACACTGCCAATGTTACCACCTGGGTATAGACCAATGGCACACTTATTGTATCGTACGATATCAACAGACCACACTGTCCCCGGAATTTATTCAGCTCATCGATTATCGTCTTTACCGCAAAATCATCACGTATGCGACCTTCTTTACGGGCCCGTGTTACAATACTGGCGGCCCATACAATTGGTAACCAATGCTTTGAATGACGGGGAAAGCCTTTATTCATACTCTCAATAATGTTCTTTTCGTTCTCGATCAATAGACCAGCTTCGACAAAATTCGACAAATTGGGAAAACGTTTTTTGACGCGTGGCGATATGTTCGTCATAACCATTGTCAAACAGAGGCAAACATAGCGCATAATGGTACGACGAACCATACGGCCACGTTCATCCTGTCCATGTATGTTAGCACTAACAAACACCGCAATGGGATCAGGCCAGGGTATACTGGTGTATTGATTCCACCATCGGGTCATCACAATCGATACATAGAAGCCCAATACAAAGGACAGGGGTATGAGATCACTGTAGTTGTAGCAATACTGTGCTATCGCTTCGAACATTCTGCAAAAAAGAGAGAGAGGGAGAGAGGGGGAAAAGAGAGCAATTATTAAAAAGGGTCACAGATGTTTTTTCTCATTGACTTACACTTTTTGTTCGGCATTTAGGACGAATCGATATATTATATTTAATAAATAATAGAGAAATAGAAAGGCCACCAAGTCCAGCCATACTAGTTTGTAAATACTGCCTCGCCACCTGGAATTGGAAAACAATTTAAACAAATTAATTCAATTTAAAAAAATTCAAATATTAATGAAATGTATTTTTTTTCAATTCAAATTCAAAATATCGATTCGGACCACTAGTTTGTGGCAGACAAGATTCGCACACGTCTTAATGCAGCAGCAAAGGTGTGATCTAATGTAACACGGAAACTCGACGTCGAAAAGCTGCAAACACAGCAGATAGCAGAAGCATACTCCGCTTAACTTACACACCTGCTTGACGAAAGCACTTCTTGTCCCGATAATAATATAGAAACACAATGGCAGAGAATTGCCCTCTCCCTACAAACTGCAGCAAAAGCAACACTTGGATACCAAAAGCCACCATCAAGAAATCCATGGTACGATCGTACGATCGTCGTAATGCTACTGATATGAAAAACGCAGCGTATAGGGCAACCCTGTAGACAGTAGCAACACGTAATGTGATGGAGAATTATCGGGAGAAAAGGGGAGAGGAGAAACGTTTTTTCAGAAAAAAGAACAAGAAAAACGTGATCGTGAGCAAATCGAGATGTACAGGAGTCAGAATAAAGTCCGAAAATTTTACCAACGCGTTAAACACCAAACCGAATGTTTTGGTGCAGGCACATCCTCCTGTAGAGATGAAGAAGGAAACCTGGTGACAGATACAGACAGCGTGCTGAGGTTCTGAAAGGAGAATTTTGAAAAACTTCTGGTATCAAATAGTAGCGGTGAAGAGGATACCCCAGAACCAATAATAGATGACGGTATAGAGTGTATGCCACCTAGCCAAGATGAAGTCAGAATAGCAATCAATCGGCTGAAGAATAATAAAGCAGCAGGAACCGATGGGTTACCAGCCGAACTATTTAAGATTGGTGGTCAGATGCTGGTCAGGAGCATGCATCACCTGATTATTACAACTTGGCTAGAGGAAAGCATGCCCAATGATTGGAACCTCAGCATCCTGTGTCCCGTGCACAAAAAAGGAGACAAGACTATATGTGCCAACTATAGAGGAATATGTTTCCTTACCATCGCATATAAAGTGATATCCAGCGTGCTGTGTGAACGACTGAAGCCAGTGGTCAACGACATTATTGGACTATACCAATGCGGCTTCAGACCTGGCAAATCCACCATTGACCAGATTTTCACTCTGCGCTAAGTCTTGGAAAAAACTCACGAAAAACATATCGACACATACCACCTATTCGTCTACTATAAAGTCGCATTCGACAGCCCTATCCGTTCAGAGGTGTCTAAAACCATGTCTACGTTCGGCATTCCTGGAAAATTAATACGGCTATGCAGGATAACTTTATGTGGCACAAGCAGTTAAAGTCGGAAAGGACCTATCGGAGCCCTTGAATACTGAACGAGGATTCAGACAAAGTGAGAGTTTGTCGTTTGACCTTTTTAACATTCTGCTGGATAAGGTCATACGAGAGGCAAAAGTGAACAGAAATGGCACTCTGTACACCAAACAACACATGTAACTCGCCTACGCCGATAATATCGACATAATGGGTCGAACATTGAGAGCGGTAACAGCCACCTTTGAACAAATTGAGAAGGAGTCTGCCAAAGTGGGTCTGGCAGTAAACGGCGAGAAAACCAAGCTGATGGTATCAACGCAAAACGTCCAGTAGACTCGGACCAACTGTGGAACTTGAGAACTACAGCTTCGAGGTAGTTAAAGATTATATATACCTTGGTACCGCCATAAATAAAACGAATGAAATCAGTTTTGAAATTAGTAGAAGGATAGTGATGGCCAACCGGTGCTACTATGGTCTGAGTAAGCAAGTCATAAGCAAAGCTACCCCACGCCAGACCAAACTCACACTCTACAAGACGCTGATACACAAGCAGATGAGGTAGCTCTTGGAGTGTTTGAGAGAAAAAATTCGATTTGCATTGACGGCGAATATCGCCGTCGAATGAACCATGAGCTGCACCAGGTATTCTCGGACATCGGCGTTGTTAGATGTATTGAGCTGCAGCTACCACGTTGGCTAGGTCATGTTGTGAGAATGGATGGAGATGCCCCAGCTTCAAAGGCATATAAAAGCGGATCGGCTGATGGTTCACGCAGAAATAAAATAAAAATAAAAATAATTAGCTTAGGTCTAATTTAAGGCGTGGAATCTCTGCCCTTCAACTTGCCTATAGAGACTCCCAGTTCATCAACTTGCCAGACTCCCTGGCCTTCAGCTCGTCTATATAGACTCCTTGGCCTTCAGCTCGTCTATATAGACACCCTGGCCTTCAGCTCGTCTATATAGACTCCCTGGCTTTCAGCTTGTCTATATAGACTCCCTGACCTTCAGCTCGTCTTTATAGACTCCTTGGCCTTCAGCTCGTCCATATAGACTCCCAGCCCTTCAGCTCGTCTATATAGACTCCCAGTCCTTCAGCTCGTCTATATAGAATCCCTGCCCTTCTGTTCGTCTATATAGACTCCCTGCGCCTCAACTCGTCTATATAGACTCCCTGCCCCTCAACTCGTCTATATAGACTCCCTGTACCTCAGCTCGTGTATATAGACTCCCTGCCCTTCAGCTCGTCTATATAGACTCCCTGCCCTTCAGTTCGTCTATATAGACTCTCTGCCCTTCAGCTCGTCTATATAGACTTCCAGACCTTCAGCTCGACTATATAGACTCCTTGGCCTTCAGATCGTCCATATATAGACTCCCTGCCCTTCAGCTCGTCTATATAGACTCCCTGCCCCTCAACTCGTGTATATAGACTCCCTGCCCTTCAGCTCGTCTATATAGACTCCCTGCCCTTCAGCTCGTCTATATAGACTCCCTGCCCTTCAGCTCGTCTATATAGACTCCCTGCCCTTCAGCTCGTCTATATAGACTCCCTGCCCTTCAGCTCGTCTATATAGACTCCCTGCCCTTCAGCTCGTCTATATAGACTTCCAGACCTTCAGCTCGACTATATAGACTCCTTGGCCTTCAGATCGTCCATATATAGACTCCCTGCCCTTCAGCTCGTCTATATAGACTCCCTGCCCTTCAGCTCGTCTATATAGACTCCCTGCATTTCGGCTCGTCTATATAGACTCCCTGCATTTCGGCTCGTCTGTATAGACTCCCTGGCCTTCAGCTCGTCTATAAAGACTCCCTGCCCTTTAGCTCGTCTATAAAGACTCCCTGGCCTTCAGCTCGTCTATAAAGACTCACTGCCCTTCAGCTCGTCTATATAGACTCCCTGACCTTCAGCTCGTCTATATAGACTCCTTGGCCTTCAGCTCGTCTATATAGACACCCTGGCCTTCAGGTCGTCTATATAGACTCCCTGCCCTTCAACTCGTCGATATAGACCCCCTGTACTTCAGCTCGTCTATTTAGACTGCCTGTCTTTCAGCTCGTCTATATAGATTCCCTGTCCTTCAGCTCGTCTATATAGACTGCCTTCCCTTCAGCCCGTCTATATAGATTCCCTGTCCTTCAGCTCGTCTCTAGAGACTCCCTGTACTTCAGCTCGTCTATTTAGACTGCCTTTCTTTCAGCTCGTCTATATAGACTCCCTGTCCTTCAGCTCGTCTATATAGACTGCCTTCCCTTCAGCCCGTCTATATAGACTCCCTGTCCTTCAGCTCGTCTATAGAGACTCCCTGTCAATCCGCTTGTCTATAGAGTGTTCTTGCCCCTCAGCTCTTCTATGGAGACTCCCTGCCTTCAGCTCTTCTA
This sequence comes from Musca vetustissima, assembly GCF_032173495.1. Classification (NCBI taxonomy): domain Eukaryota; kingdom Metazoa; phylum Arthropoda; class Insecta; order Diptera; family Muscidae; genus Musca; species Musca vetustissima. Next base: position 27,291 of record NW_026878233.1, on the reverse strand, counting down.
TAGAGACTCACTGCCCTTCAGTTCGTCTATATAGACTCTCTGCCCTTAAACTCGTCTATATAGACTCCCTGGCCTTCAGCTCGTCTATTTAGACTTTCTGCCCTTCATCTCGTATATATAGACTTTTTGACCTTCAGCTCGTCTAGAGAGACACATTGCCCCTCACCTGGTCTATTTTGACTCCCTGCCCTCTCAGCTCGTCTTTAGGGACTCCCCTCCCCTTTCGACTTGTGGCCGTTAGTCGGAGTGCATTTCAATTTTCTTGATTTATATTTTCATATAATGATGTTATTGTTCTCGCATGCTAATTATTCTGATCCGCCATATAATGTTTACTTTTTGAATTATTACATACATTGTTACACAGATATTAATGTATGTGTGTAATTCGAAAGTTTGTAATTTTACAGCTTGCAATTTTGTTTGTTGTAAAGTGTGTCATTAATGGCTGAAACTTTGGAAATGACAAATGAATGTCTCGCTGATGTAAATGACGAGGATGATATCAACAACCATATCTATGGGCAAAAAATGCTATTATTAAATAAAATTACCCTATGCATGTAAGTGTGTGTGTGCTGTGCTGTGAGAGATGTTTTCGTCTCAAGGGCAATTTGTGTTTTTTGCAAAACTTTGTAGTCCCTTTGGCAGAGAAAGTTTTCCTTATTTTTTTATTACTATCATCACCTACAATGTAGGAGAACTTGACATTGTAGTTGGATGTGGTTAAGGATTTTTTAGTGGAAGGACTTTTCTAATATAATTTTATATAATTTGGACAATATGTAAATTAAAACTAGCACTATTTAAATTCATTTTAAGATGAGGTTAGTTTATCTCCCCTTAAACCTCTCTTAAATTTAAAAGTTATCTCCTCTAAAAATTGATGATTAACCCCAATTGAATTTTCGCACAATTGAAAAATTAGTGCCATCAGGTGATGTCATTAGCTTTTTTTGCTTTGTAAAAAACTTGTTGTTATTTTTTTGAACTTATGTTTTTTAGCGGCGATGATCTGATCACTTTATCAAAGGTTATAATTGCGTTAAATATTTGACATATTCATACAATATACATATATGTATATACATACGGATGTGTTAATTACAAAATCATACACGTAAAAATAAAATGCATATATATATATATATACATATGCATATATATGCATATATATATATACATACATTAATGTATGGAAGTAATGACCGGCTTAACAAACACGAGGCGATTTCAATTAGATATATTATTTTGTTGTCATTAAGATCGGTTTGAAAATAAAATTTTTCCAAAATATTTTATAGAAGGAACTCCTTATAAACAATCTGAAGGGGTCATTGTCGATGAGCTAAAGGTAGTTTTTTTATTAACGGGATGTTTTGAAGATGATATAGTTTTATATAAGAAGAGACGATAAGATATAGACGATCTAAACTGTATAGATGAGCTGAATAAAAGCAAAGAGTCTTTATAGACGAGCTCAGGGTGTCTTTATAAAATAGTTGAAGCAGAGAGTGTTATAGACTGAGATAATGTTTGTGATGGAAACTACTATAAGAAATATTTATAGATGACCACCAAAAAATGAATTCTTCAATTTATATTTAAGTTCACAAAGTCTCTGCAGAGGCTCCAAAATTTTGTAGAACAAAGCTAATCCTGTTGCTTTCGTGACAATAGTCATTCATAGGAATAATATTTTTCATTGTCTTCAGTCTGTACATAACTTATTTAAGATCTGAGAACTGTAAGTAGTCGCCGGGTGCCAGATTTGGTGAGTAAGGGAAATATGCCCTTAAGGTGACAACGTCCTGCAATGTGTTCAAACTAATTTTGCGAGTCGTATTTAATTATACCTAGGCCATTGTCAGCTTCTCAGAATATTTTTTTATCATCTGAAGAGTGTAGACCTCGAAACATGTTCGGAGCACTTTCCGAAAATGTAAAGGAACCATCGTCTTACGGTGTAATTCGCCAAATTTGGATCAAATCGAATACCCAAATTTTAGATTATGGTGTGCGGTAGAGGCCAGACAAACATGATCTCTGTACTAGGAATTGGAACTTTATAACAAATATCAGAGCTCCATGTAAAAATATGTCAGTCGGCGTTGCCGACAGATATATATGCTCTCACATACATATCTGTCGGCAACATATCTGGTAAGCTATATGTTTTTATCAAAGATGTTTCAGATTTAATGTTGATCAATTCGGTTATTCAAATAAAAATTGCAAGAAGAGGAGGTACCAGAGGAGAGGGCAGACGGGTCTCAACTTCGGACTTGATCTAAAGATAATATGTTGTGCAAAGTTTGGACATTTTATACATTCATTCGCCTGATATTAGATTTATAAATATTGAAAATGTTGACCCTTTGTGGCGGAGGTACCAGAAGGAGTGGACCAATTGATCCCATCTTCAGACTTCATCTAGGCTTGGTTAAGATAATAGGCTCTGCATAGTTTGGTTCAAATAGGATAATCCGTTCGCATGATATTATAAAACTATTTTTATTGCATAATTTTGACAATTTTTTGTGGGATGTACTAGAAGAAGTGGACCGATATTCCCAATCATCGAACTAGAACTATGTTTGGAAGAAATAATAAGATGTCCAATGTTTGGATGAAATCGAATATTCCTTTCGAGAGTTATCTTGCGCACCAGACAGACAGGCGATAGACAACGGACATTTAAATCGACTACAAATTTTCTGAATATTTCGATGAGACACTTTTCACCGTAAATAATCTTGGTCAAAACTAAGCAACTTTTCGATTTTTTCTGATAAATAAGCAAATTTTGCCAGTAATCGACAGCGTAACCATAATTTTTTATTACGGCAGCACACCTACGAGAAATTGAATCTGTATGACGCTCAATTTGACCCTTGGATATACTAGTTCTCGCATCCTGAACCTGTTTGTTTCTGAATCTGTTTTGCTATCTATGATACTCCAACGATTTTTCCATAGGGTGAAGTTCTGATAATTGTGTTAGCCGTTACAAAACCCTGATTTTTGACATATGTTTGAGGTTATTGTCAAGCTGAAACACCCAAACAAGAGGTATATTTTCTTCAGCGAAGGGAACCATACCTTTTTCAACACATTTGAATAAACAATCCGGTCCTTTACTTCATAAATCTCGTAAATTTATCGACTTCTTAAAAAGAAAACCAGTATGAAAAGCAGTAAAGTCGGACGGGGTCGACTATATGATACCCTTCACCACTTTGGGTATATTCAACAGATTAATCATAACAGACGTCGCATTTTTAAAGGACCAGTAAAATGAAATTGATCCATAAACATTTGGATCATTTGGTCAGATATAGAAGCTATATCTAAATCTGAAGTGATTTTCACGAAACTTAACACACATCATTCTAGACCAAATTCATTACGCTGCGCCAAATTTCGTGCAAACCGGAAGCTATTAAGGGACTTTGGTACACCATTTACCTTAAATCGGACGAAAATGTATATGAGATAGATATCTAAATCTGAACCGATTTTCACGAAACTTAACACACATCATTCTAGACCAAATTCATTACGCTGTGCCAAATTTCGTGCAAATCGAAATATATTAAGGGACTTTGGTGTACCATTTTCATTAAATCGGACGAATATATATATATACATATATATATATTTATATATATATGAGAGCTATATCTAAATCTGAACCGATTTTCAGGAAACTTAACACACCTCATTCTAGACCTAATTAATATTAAGGGATTTTTGTGCACCTTTTTTATTTAATCGGACGAATATATATATGAGAGCTATATCCAAATCTGAACCGATTTTCAGGAAACTTAACACACATCATTCTAGGCCTAATTCATTACGCTGCGCCAAATTTCGTGCAAATCGATAGATATATAGGCACCATTTACTTAAAATCGGACGAAAATATATATGGGAACTATATTTAAATCTGAACCGATTTTTCCTAATTTCAATAGGGTTCGTCCTTTGGCCAAATAAGTGACCTATGCCAAATTCCATCCATATCGGATCATAAATGCGACCCGTACTTTGTTCACAAAAATACATGGACGGACATGCGTAAATCGACTCAGAAAGTGATTCTATGCATATTCTCAAAAAGTTTTGGATGTTGTTGGGGTGTAGGCTTGAGATACGGCTGGGATTTTGGAAATTCGAACCAGAAGGTTACGAAAAGTACTAAATATGGTACCCTTTGTATTTGGCAAACGGGAAGAGCTAGAATTACGGGGATTGAACTATGTATAGAGAATTTCCAAAGTCGTATTTATGTGTACGAAAACTACTAAACGGCACTAGATTTGGAATTGAGAGAACGGAGAGAGCAGGAAACCTAAAACCTGGAATAATGGTTGTTGTTGGATTGTAGAATTGAGATATGGATTATAGTACTTATTTGTACTAAATGGTGCTATATGTGGTACAACGTGATTATGTGTGAACCGTCAGAGTTGGACTCCAGAATTTTGGAATTAAAATTACTAATGGAGTGTAGAATAGGAAATGAAGAAATTCGTGATTATGGAAGCAAAAATGTACTTAATGTGGTACCAAATATGTTACAATTTGTTTTTAAGTGAACGGATTGGATTGGACTGGAATTCTGAAATTTAGTACCAAATGGTACTAAACTTGGTACAATTTAGATTTGGTTGAACGAATTGAAATGGAAGCCTGAAATTTGTACTTATTGGTACGAACAGTACTAAATTAAGTACAATTTGCATTTTGGGTAACTTGGGTTATAGGATAAAGTTGGTATCCTGAAATTTCGAATTAAGATTCCTGTTAGAGTGTACCAATAAGGTAATTTTGGAAATTTGAATTTATGGGTGCCAAATTGTACTAAACTAGATTTCGGCAATTAGTGCTTATGAAGAGTACTAATTGTAATAAAGTTGATAGTAGATGTAGGAATAGATGTGAAATTCGGATTTATAATACAACAAATTGTACAGTATTATTCACCATTTCCATATAGAATATTATTTTTATTGTTTCGGATTCCCTTTCCGTATACGAAGTAGCGGGCACTTCGTAAGGATCTATATACAAAATGATAATCGTATCAGATATAAAAATATTCTTTTGAAGAACATAAAAAAAGTTTTCGATCCACCCTTATGTTTCTTCTATAATATAATTACAGTAGAAAATCGAAAGTATTTAATTTTCAAAATAAATCACTCTTATCTTCTTCTTCCTTCCTCAACATTTGAACGGAACACGATCAAGGTTATCAATATAATTATTTTGTATTATTACATCATAAAACATCAATAAAAATGTGATACGCTTCTCTTATATAAATAAAATAAAAAAACCGCAACAACAACAACATGAAATAAAATACAATAAATTACACAAAGAAAATTAACCCACATAATGTGTGTGGCCCGGGATATGAGTGTGTGGCCCAAATCAATATCATTTTTTTGACATATTCAAGTGGCAATTTATTTTTAATTGGGTATCATTATCAGCGAAAAAAAAAATTCTCCCAACTCCCTCCCCTCTCAATCAGGCAGTCAGATAGTCAGTCGATGACCAAAAATTCAACGAAAAAAAATGCACTCGATATGTCAGAGCCATCAGATGATTACAGTCAATTGACATCAAGTTGAGTGTAGGGTGGGGTGACACTATCGAAAAAAAACATGTGTATAAATAGTGATTTAACCATATCGCCCCTACTTCCTTTCTCCCTTCCCTGCAATTTGTAGACAATCAGACCACCAACAGTTTGTTTGTCAGTATATCTCTCTCATATGATAATAAACCGAATTTTTTGCCATGTCGGACAAATCTCAATAATTATATTTGGATTTCTGATACAAATCCACGCAGGGGAAGGAGAGGAAGGGGTGGAGGTCTTAGAGGATAGACAAAGAGATGGAATTTTTGTTGGCCATTCATACATATGTTTCGAAGCATGGAGACTATTTACTTTTGAGGGTGTTAATTTGTTTTGTAATGCCAAATTTTTTGCCATTCCCAGACTGTCCCAGCCCGTCAGTCCGTCTGTCGAACTGTCTGATTAGTAACTCAAATATTAGATTTATTATTTGTCAACTCTCAACAATGTCAACAATTTGATTTTAATTTCATATCATAATCATATTGTCATAAAGTTTGTATGTGTGTGTGTGCGGTTGAGTGCCAATAAATGTCACGAGTTCTCCTTTATGTAGCAGAATTGGGACGCTATTCCGTTGGACCCAATAAAAATCCATATCATAATAAAAATATCCAACAACAACAACAGTAATTGTTCCAGCAAATCTCACGCCAATTTTCCCCAAACATATTTAACACATATCCATAGCTTTGTACACAATTGAACCACACTGTAGTAGTTTTGTTTACAGCCCTTGTGACGACATGACGACGACAACGATGGCGATTGTGATGATGATGACAACATTCATTGATACCCACAACTCTAGCCATATCATGCGGGTGGTGGGGAAACTTCTACGCGTTTTGTGTAGTTAAAAAAAGCAACAGCGTTCGTTCAATGTTGTTATCGCTGATAAGTGTGTCTGACTGAGATTATGTGAGGGCATGAATGGAGAGGAGGAGGAGGAGGAGGGGAGAAGTACGCAGGGTCATGATTTCAACTAACATAACAATAAATATAGTGGATAGTTTGTTCGAATTTTGACAAATGGTAGATTATTTTCTTTTTCCATTAATGTTTATATAACAATGGACCTATTGTTGTAAATCTTCAACGTTCCAGATTCAGAATATCACAATGAACATAATTGTAAACAATTGAAGACTTGTAGCTTTGCATATATATATTTCACCGATTGGCGATAAAGCGAAAAGACATAGGCTCCTTCATTTGCACCACTTGCATAAAATCGGATAAAAATATATGTGGGAGCTATATTAAAATCTGAACCTGTTTCAACAAATCTTTACGAATGTCAACCTGAAGTAACTTCAATTATAAATGCAAAATATGTTCTCAATATTGGCAGTCTGGTCCTCCATTTACATAAAACCGGACGCAACTATATATGGGAGCTATATCTAAATCCGAAACTTTTTTTCCAATTTCAATAGGGTTCGTTCTAGCGCCAAATAAATAAGACCTGTGCCAAATTTCATGCAAGTCGGATCATAAATGCGACCTGTACATGAATGGATGGGCAGGCGGACATACATAAACCAACTCAGAAAGTGATTCTATGCATATTCTCAAAAAGAACCATGGGTCTATCTCGATTCCTTTTGCCTGTTACAAACATCTGCACAATACCCTTTACCACAGTGTGGAAGTGTGAAGGGTATAAAAACGTGTTTAAAGTTTCAGAAGCACCCTTGCCGTCGCTTGATGCTGATACTACTACCCAAAGGGTAAATACCCGGTAAATTGGGTAAATATCCATTTGTGGGTATTTGCTATATTGAATCGGTAATACAAAATCTCACACCCTATTTCCGGGTTTCTGTTATCAAATCGATTTCGTAAAACTGATACTTTAAAGACGTGGGTAAATACCCGAACCACTTGACATAGGCGGCCAAAATTTTGCTTATATTTTTAATGTCAAAATTGAATGGAATATGGGGTCCCTAGGTCCAAGTTTTAATATAACCCCCATATAACCATATCTTCCGATTTAAGGTATTTTTGCCAATTAGACACATTTTACAACCAAATTGGCTGTAATTTGGCACAGAGAGTTCTCTTTGGGTACCAAATGCCCATGCAAAACCACGTTTACTGGTAGCTCCAATACAAAGGTCCCCTATTTTTAGTATTCACCCAAAAATCTCCCGAATTAAGGCATTCTTTGTCTATTAGACACATTTTACAACTAAATTGGCTGTAATTTGGCACAAAGAGTTCTCTTTGGGTACCAAATGCCCATGCAAAAAGTCATGTATGTAGGTCCACGTTTACTGGTAGCCCCCATACAAAGGCAGACTATTTTGAGTATATTTTTAATGTCAAAGAAAATATTGAAATGGAATATGGAGTCCCTGGGTTCATGTTTTGATATAGCCCCCATATAACCGTATCTCTCGATTTAAGGTATTTTTGCCAATTAGACACATTTTACAACCAAATTGGCTGTAATTTGGCACCGAGAGTTCTCTTTGGCTATCAAATGTCCATGCAAAAATTCATGTATGTGGGTTCACCTTTATTGATAGCCCCCATACAAAGGCACCCCATTTTGAGTATTTACCCAAAAATTGGGTATAAACTCATTAACTGCCGAACCACTTGACATAGGCGGCCAAAGTGTTACTTACATATTTTTAATGTCAAAGCAAATATTGAAATGGAATATGGGGTCCCTGGGTCCAAGTTTTGATATAGCCGCCATATAACCGTATCTCTCGATTTAAGGTATTTTTGCCAATTAGACACATTTTACAACCAAATTGACTGAAATTTGGCACAGAGAGTTCTTCTTGGGTACCAAATGCCCATGCAAGAATTCATGTATGTAGGAGCACTTTTACTGGTAGCCCCCAAACAAAGGCAACCTATTTTGAGTATTTACCCAAAAATTGGGTATAAACTCATTAACTGCCGAACCACTTGACATAGGCGGCCAAAATTTTACTTACATATTTTTAATGTCAAAGCAAATATTGAAATGAAATATGGAGTCCCTGGGTCCATGTTTTGATATAGCCCCCATATAGGCGTATCTCTCGATCTAAGGGAACCCCCCACCATTCTCGATTTTAATTTTTCAAGATTTTCAATGGGCTGGTAAATCAATACCAATGCTTGTTAAGGTTTGTAACTTTGCACATATATATTTGAAGATTTAAAATAGAAGAAAAATAATTTACAAAAAATTTTTGTTGTTGTTTTTTGTAATTAAAGAAAAGTCCTTATTTTTTATGGCGGGCATGATAACTCCTCACTGGAACATCGGAATCCGAAAATTCCAACGGTGTTAGAAAGAGTACATGTCTGGCTCTCGTATGAACTAGGATTATTGACTTCGCTCTAATATTAACAAAATGGCGGACCTTTGAACAAATATTTTTGGAAAATCGCAAATTTTTTACCAAAACCAAAGTTAAAAAGTTCAAAGTTCATACGATAGCTATACATTCCCAGAGAAACGTTGCAAAATTTGGAACCGATTGGATTATTAGTTTTTGAGTTATCGTGCCCGCCATTCGCAAAAAAAATGTTTAGAGAAAAACGCGTTTAAAGTTTGAGAAGCCCTTCAGCCGTCACTTGATGCTGACACAATAAATCGGCTATATCTTCAAGAGTTCTTGAGGGTTTTTATTTGAAAATTTGTAGGGACATTCTTTAATTAGTGTAGATTCGAATTATATCAAGAAAATTTTTGACCCCGAGAATGGGGGGGTTCCCTTAAGGTATGTTTGGAAAGAATACTGGATAAAATGTGTTACATGCCTGAAATATTACTCAAATATGTTATGTAAATATAAATAAGTTCTAGATTTGTCTGGGTGTCTGGAGATATTTATGATATACTATTTTTTTGTATCGATTTTTTAAAAGATATACTCAAACCCTAAACCTTTTCACAAATGTCTAAGCTTAAACTAACCATGACTGCCATATACACGTTTGTACATATAAGGAATCTAATGATTCATCACAAACAAGAAATAGTCCCACAAAACAAACAATGGACAAAGACATATATATATATACATATACATATATTAAAACCTTCAATGGCTACAATCAGAAACAAAGAAATAATTTTCAGTAGATGAAAAAATACAATAATCAACCATTTAGTCACAACAACAAAAGCAACGTCTCTTCCCTACACTCTTTGAGATGTCAATGACGTCATAGTGGTTTCTTAAGATAAATTGGGATGTATACAAGAGAAGGAGATAATATTTCATTAAGAGATTAACAAGGAAATTCAATTTCAACGATTTTTAAAATATTCTGATTCTTATTTCACAAAATAATTAAATTTTGTAAGCCTTCACATAATAGTACTGAATGATTTCAAAATACCCTTTCCTATTTCCCTTTCCCTTATTATTTTCCTATAAAAAATAATTTAATTTATTTTCCCACTGTCATTCGATCCTTTACATATGCTATATAAGCTAATAATTTTAAAAAATATGGGTGTTGTCTGATGTGCGAAAAACTTCATAAATTCCCTGTAAAACCGTGTCAATAAATCAATAATTCCGAACGCAGCTACAAAAACACACAGACAAACAAACGACAACTACAATACCAATAGTTAAACACGAAGAGGGGTTTTTAAAAAATGACACGAACTTTAAATAAAAAAAATAGAAATAAATGTAGTATTAATATGTAATTAATTATACTTGGCATTTTAGAACTTATCACGAATCATGTAATGTGTACATGTGTAAGTTTGGAATTTTAGTTATCAGAACAAAAAAAAAAAATTGTTTAAATTCTATCCAACCTTCCATTTCACTCAATGTGAGGAAAAACGACTTTCCTGAGAACCGCAGTAGCATATGGTTCATATCAAAACATTTCAAAATTTTCAACTACAACAAAATCAAAAATTTTATTTACATTTCAAATACGTAAGTCAAATAAAGGGTGTGTGTCTATAACTATCGCAAGCAACAAGTGTTCAAAAAGTAATTTTCGGCTAATATCCGGATAAAGGTGGGTAAAATACTCTACAGTCAAACAAGTAAGCAGCTTCAAGGCTAAAAAAATATTTCATAAAAACGCAGATTTTTGAAAAAAAATATTCCTTTAAAAATCCACGCCTCTTGGGCTTTGCAAAAAAATATTCCTTTAAAAATCTACGCCTCTTGGGCTTTGGAAAAAATGATTCCTTTAAAAATCTACGCCTCTTGGGCTTTGGAAAAAAATATTCCTTTAAAAATCTACGCCTCTTGGGCTTTGGAAAAAATATTCTTTTAAAAATCCACGCCTATTGATGTTCGAAAAATGTATTCCTTTAAAAATCCACGCCTATTGATGTTCGAAAAATGTATTCCTTTAAAAATCCACGCCTATTGATGTTCGAAAAATGTATTCCTTTAAAAATCCACGCCTCTTATGCTTTGGCAAAAAATCCTTTAAAAATCCACGCCTCTTATGCTTTGGCAAAAAATCCTTTAAAAATCCACGCCTCTTATGCTTTGGCAAAAAATCCTTTAAAAATCCACGCCTACTGAAGCGGATGATGGTAGCTTCTTTAAAAAATCCACGCATATGGTAGCTTCTTTAAAAATCCACGCCTATGGTAGCTTCTTTAAAAAAAACACGCCTATGTTAGCTTCTTTAAAAATCCACGCCTATTATAGCTTCATTAGAAAATCCACGTATATGGTAGCTTCATTAGAAAATCCATGCATATGGTAGCTTCTTTAAAAATCCACGCCTATGGTAGCTTCTTTAAAAATCCACGCCTATGGTAGCTTCTTTAAAAATCCACGCCTATGGTAGCTTTTTTAAAAATCCACACCTATGGTAGCTTGGTCATACCCACGCCACGGGTATTTGACTTGGTCATCTATCGTATGAAGTTCGTACTGCATTTTATCTGATTTCTAACAAAAACTCAATGCAATAATAATTATTTGGACTAAAATGTTTACGTCAGCATTGATCGTGTTTCACGCTATATTTTCCATATCACACCCTGCTCCCCACCCACTATAGCATAACCATAAAAGTTCTATAACTTTCCCATATACATTGTACAAAAGTTATTGGCGGGCAATTTAATGTTAACAATTTCGATTGCATTGCCATTTTGATTTGAATAAAAATAACAAAAACAGCGATAACATGACCACGGGTTTCAAATTTTCAATTGTTTTGATGCCCGATATGATTTCATATTTTTGAGTATCATATTTTTAGAGTCCGCAATCACTGTCATTTATTTGTCCAAAAATTGGTATTTGTATTCATTGGCAAGATAAGTTAACACCAGAAATATTTTGGTTAATTGTTTTAGTTTCAAAAATTAAACTTTATTGGTCAAATTTTCGATCGAAAAAAAATAACTGCTTATCAATCCGTCGAATTGAAAAATAATCGTAAAAAGACTTTCAGACGCCTAAAAACAAAACTCAGGAGCGCGAAGGAAAAATAAAACGCACTTATGACCTGGTTAGGTGATTGACGTCCCAAAATATTGAAATAAATAAATATGACTAAGATTGACAGGGCCAGAATTTTGGAAATAAAACGAATTAAGATTACCTCATTCTTTATTAGTCCATATTTTTGAAGGTTAAGATACCTTATCTTTACTATTCTTCCAAAATACTACTCATCTGTTTTTTACATTTTTTCCAGAAATGTCAGACAAATAAGGAATTTTTATCAGAATGGAATGTTTATTATTGGCAGGAAAAATTGATTCGTCATTTTATTTTTACATGGAATTTCAATGGGTATTTTTAAATGACCAATAAGTAAAAAAATATATTTTCGAACATAAGGCATTGATTTTCAAACGCAATATTTTTTCGAACTTCAATTGGTGTGGATTTTTAAAGGAATAATTTTTTCGAACATCAGTAGGCGTGGATTTCTAAAGGAACCATTTTTTTCGAACATCAATTTGTGAATTTTTTAAAGGAATATTTTTTCGAACATCAATAGGGGTGGATTTTTAAAGGAACCAGTTTTTCGAACATCAATAGGCTTGGATTTTTAAAGGAATCACTTTTTCGAACATCAAGAGGCGTGGATTTTTAAAAGAATCAGATTTTCGAATATCAATAGGCTTGGATTTTTAAAGGAATCACTTTTTCGAACATCAAGAGGCGTGGATTTTTAAAAGAATCAGATTTTCGAATATCAATAGGCGTGGATTTTTAAAGGAATCAGATTTTCGAACATCAATAGGTGTGGATTTTTAAAGGAATCAGATTTTCGAACATCAATAGGCGTGGATTTTTAAAGGAATCAGATTTTCGAACATCAGTAGGCGAGGATTTTTAAAGGAATCAGATTTTCGAACATCAGTAGGCGTGGATTTTTAAAGGAAACTGATTTTCGAACATCAGTAGGCGTGGATTTTTAAAGGAATCAGATTTTCGAACATCAAGAGGCGTGGATTTTTAAAGAAATCAGATTTTCGAATATCAATAGGCGTGGATTTTTAAAGGAATCAGATTTTCAAACATCAATAGGCGTGGGTTTTTAAATGAATCAGATTTTCGAACATCAATAGGCGTGGATTTTTAAAGGAATAATTTTTACGAAGTTCCAAGAAGCGCGATTTTTTTTAAAGGAATCATTTTTTCGAAATTCCAAGAGGCTTAAATGAATCATTTTTTCGAAAGAGGCGTGGTTTTTTAAAAAGCAATAATTTTTTCCAAAGCCCAAGAGGCATAGATTTTTAAAGGAATATTTTTTCCAAAGCCCAAGAGGCGTAGATTTTTAAAGGAATAATTTTTTCCAAAGCCCAAGAGGCGTGGTTTTTTAAAGGAATCATTTTTTCCAAAGCCCAAGAGGCGTGGTTTTTTAAAGCAATAATTTTTTCCAAAGCCCAAGAGGCGTGGTTTTTTAAAGCAATAATTTTTTCCAAAGCCCAGGAGGTGTGGTTTTTTAAAGCAATAATTTTTTCCAAAGCCCAAGAGGCGTGGTTTTTTAAAGCAATAATTTTTTCCAAAGCCCAGGAGGTGTGGTTTTTTAAAGCAATAATTTTTTTCCAAAGCCAAATAAGGGTTGTGTCCTGGGTCACATGTAGAACAAATATGGACACTTTTTTATACAAAAAGAGTACTGGTCTCTCACTTCGACCTGTATCTTCCGTAGAATGAATATGGCCTTTTTTAGAATGAAGATTGGGTTTTTCTATAGACAGGGTACCGGAAAGACCCAGTCTTAAAAATTTATCGAGAGTATTTATCCAAAAATCCAACTCACCTGAGTAGCAATTTGAGAAAACAGCCAAATCCGCGGCATGTGGCAACCTCACCGGTATAGGTAACTGTCATTGTTGTGGATGTTTATATTATTTGTAATAATTTAAATTAATAGCTTCTATATTGTATAAAAATTGTTTAGATATTCTATATAAATTATTTATTATATATCTATGTATGTACATATAACAACTATGTATGTATGTATTTAGGTAACACTATTTGTAGCTTTTAATTATTGTAAATTTTGTTTGTATCACATAGCCGAACAGCAGATACTACATCGATAGGTATCTAAACTTTTTAATTTTTTTTGTTTGTTTCACTTTTTGGGTTATTCACTTTGTTGTTGTAACTGTATTTATTTTGTAAATAGAGGTACTAATTATAATGCCTGGAAATAATTGCGAGTATTTCTGTAGCAGCGGGGTAACTTTTTTATATTTTCTTAAATATTTTTGTTAAATCATTTTGTTGTTCTCATGTATCACGTCGTCGTCGTTATCAAGTCACTGTCATAGCTGTTGATCGTTGTTCCTCTTATCTAGTTGGAAATAATTTCATCAGTTAGTTGGCATTTGGACGTAGAATGTGAACTATTTTTGTTTTATTGTAGAGGCTGTAACGAGAAGAAGAGAAGAGAGAGAGAGAAATATAAACGTGGAATCAATAACAATTTATGTGGAATATTCTTTTTCAGTAAAATAGGAATAAATTAGTAATCATCATAAATCTTTTTTAAAAATACTAAAAGAAAAACAGAAACAATAATAATAGTAATAACAATGAGAGCGTTTTTCTGACCTTGGTTTGCCAAATAGCTGAGTGTTGTGGAATGTTAAAAAAATACGGAAGGGAGTTCTATTGTTGTTATATATTTTAAAGTTTAATGTAAATTTTTAGCTTGGGTTAGGATCCAAAATATATTTAAACAGTTGTATATACGATAAATTGGATTTTTTTTGGGACAAAGATGTAATACGATAATAGAAATCTGTAGTATCATAAGAGGTCAGTTTGTTTCCACGTGACCAGTGCCCGCTTATGATACGGTCTTCTTAATATTTATGGGGACAATAAGAACCAAAAATGTCTAAATAGAGCCAATTAAGTTGAAATCGTATCTGTGCTTCTATCGACCGTCGACCAATATTTTTTTTGCACCAAATCTCTTTTAGATAATTTGAAGTCGATTTACATTGGCACGGTAACTTTCGAAGGGATTGACCGATTTTATTCAAACTTTGCACATCTCCGCTCAACTTACCCACCTGCTTGACGAAAGCACTTGTTGTCCCGATAATATTATAGAAGCATAATGGCAATGAATTCTCCAGCAAAAGCAATACTTGGGTACCAAAACCACCATAAAGAAACCCGTGGTACGATCAAGGGTGTCGTAATGCTACTGAGGCGAAGGGCAACCCTGCAGAGAGTAGCAACTCGTAATGTGATGGAGAATTATCGGGAGAAAGGGAGAGAGGAGAAACGTATTTTCAGAAAAAGAAGAAAGAACAAGAAAAACGTGAGCGTGAGCAAAACGGGATGTACAGGAGTCAGAGTGAAGTCCGAAAATTTTACCAACGAGTAAAACACCAAACCGAAGGCTAGCCGATATGAGGTCAGAGTAGCAATCAAGCGGCTGAAGAATAATAAAGTAGCAGGTAACTATGGGTTACCAGCCGAACTATTCAAGACTGGTGCATCAGCTGGTGCATGCTCCTGACCGGTCAAATGCTGATTATTGGCTAGAGGAATGCATGACCAATGATTGGAACCTCAGCATCCTGTGTCCCGTGCATAAAAAAGGAGGCGAGACGATATGTGCCAAGTATAGAGGAATAAGTCTCCTTCCCATCGCATATAAAGTTCTATCCAGTGTGCTGTGTGAACGACTGAAGCCAATGGTTATTGGACCATACCAATGCGGTTTCAGACCTGGCAAATCCACCATAGCGCAAAATCCTGGTAAAGACCCTCGAAAAACACATCGACACATATCACCTATTCGTCGACTATAAAGCCACATTCAACAGCCCTATCCGTTCAGAGGTATTTAAAGCCATGTCTGCGTTCCGCATTCCTGCAAAATTAACACGGCTATGCAGAATAACTTTAAGTGGCACAAGGTCAGCAGTTAAAGTCGGAAAGCACCTATCGGAGCCCTTCAATACCGAACGAGGATTCAGACAAGGTGACAGTTTGTCGTGTGTTCTTTTTAACATCCTGCTGGAAAAGGTCATACGAGACGCAAAGGTGAACAGAAATGGCACTCTGTACACAAAACAACACATGTTAGTGGTCTACGGCGATGACATCGACATAATGGGTCGAACATTGGGAGCGTTAACAGCCACCTTTGATCGAATTGAGAAGGAGTCTGCCAAAGTGGGTCTGGCAGTAAATGGCGAGAAGAACAAGCTGATGGTATCAACGCGCAAGACGACCAACTGTGGAACTTGAGAACTACAGCTTCGAGGAAGTCAAAGATTTTATGTACCTTGGTACCGCCATTCATCAAACTAATGACATCAGTTTGGAAATTCGGAGGAGGAAAGTGTTGCCCAAAAGATGCTACTATGGTCTGAGCAAACAACTCGAAAGCAAGGCCACCTCCCGCCAGACCAAACTCACATTTTACAAGACGCTGCTACCACCCGTGCTGTTGAATGGATCTGAAGCATTAGTACTTACACAAACAGAAGAGACAGCTCTTGGGGTGTTTGAGAGAAAAATTATCCGAAAGATCTATGGGTCATTCTGCGTTGACGGTAAATGTCGTCGTCGAATGAACCATGAGTTGCCCCATCTATTCTCGGACATCGAAATAGTCAGGCGTATCGAGCTGCAGTGTCTACGTTGGCTAGGTCATGTTTTGAGAATGGATGAAGATGCCCCAGGTTAAAAGCCATATAAAAGCGAACCAGCTGATGGTTCACGCAGAAGGGG
Source organism: Musca vetustissima (assembly GCF_032173495.1). Taxonomy (NCBI): domain Eukaryota; kingdom Metazoa; phylum Arthropoda; class Insecta; order Diptera; family Muscidae; genus Musca; species Musca vetustissima. The sequence goes on along the minus strand of NW_026878233.1, from coordinate 10,446 downwards.
AAGGCCACGAATTCGATGGAAAGATCAAGTGGAAGAGAACATTTCGGAACACCCCCAGACCATGACCCAGATTATGTGACACAGTGTAATCATCGATTTTTCTGGAAGACCTTTGATATAATTTTGTGCTACAATTTTTTTTTTTAAATTGGTCTCCAATGTAAGCTTTTATGCAGACTTTTCCTACTGACTGTATATGCGATCAACGGGCTTAGGGTATACACCTTCTGACCAAATTGACTAACTGACCCTTTTATACATGTTATTTTCGATTTCAGATATTTGTTGTCCATAAATTGTTTTGATTGGTAACATGTGTTTCTCCCTTCATCGATTATCGGATTATTTTCTTAAAAATCGATAACTTTTTTTGTGCAAAAATTTATTTTTGTTCAAAAATTGACTTGATAATAAGTGTGGGAATATGTCCGTGAAGATAAATTTAAAATTTAACTAGCAAAGACACAAACCACCAAACTTTTTCGCTGGTTCACATAGGGTTAAGACAGAGAGAGTGAGAGAATGCGAAATTGCAGAACTAAATCTAGAGAGAGAGAGAAAGTGTGAGCGTAACTGAGAATGTGCCACAATTTGCAGAACAGAATTGTGCGCAGTATGTGAGCGTATTTGACAATGCGCCACCAATTTGCAGAACTAAATTGCGGCCGGCCTTATGCAAATTTCATATAAAATACCCCATTGTAAAAAAATGAAGAAGGGTTCGGGGTTGAGGGGGGGCTCAAACGAAAGGTCTAAGAGTGTACTTTCAGAATATGTGGACCATATAGGCAAAAAGAATTTCGGAGATGGGAATTTTTCCGATTTTCTGAAAATGTTTAGGGTGACTTTAGGAAAATTTCCGATAAAATGGGCCACTGTAAAAAAATGAAGAAGGGTTCGGGGTTGAGGGGGGGCTCAAACGAAAGGTCTAAGAGTGTACTTTCAGAATATGTGGACCATATAGGCAAAAAGAGTTTCGGAGATGGGAATTTTTCCGATTTTCTTAAAATGTTTAGGGTGACTTTAGGAAAATTTCCGATAAAATGGGCCACTGTAAAAAATGAAGAAGGGTTCGGGGTTGAGGGGGGGCTCAAACGAAAGGTCTAAGAGTGTACTTTCAGAATATGTGGACCATATAGGCAAAAAGAGTTTCGGAGATGGGAATTTTTCCGATTTTCTGAAAATGTTTAGGGTGACTTTAGGAAAATTTCCGATAAAATGGGCCACTGTAAAAAAATGAAGAAGGGTTCGGGGTTGAGAGGGGGCTCAAACGAAAGGTCTAAGAGTGTACTTTCAGAATATGTGGACCATATAGGCAAAAAGAGTTTAGGAGATGGGAATTTTTCCGATTTTCTGAAAATGTTTAGGGTGACTTTAGGAAAATTTACGATAAAATGGGCCACTGTAAAAAAATGAAGAAGGGTTCGGGGTTGAGAGGGGGCTCAAACGAAAGGTCTAAGAGTGTACTTTCAGAATATGTGGACCATATAGGCAAAAAGAATTTCGGAGATGGGAATTTTTCCGATTTTCTGAAAATGTTTAGGGTGACTTTAGGAAAATTTCCGATAAAATGGGCCACTGTAAAAAAATGAAGAAGGGTTCGGGGTTGAGGGGGGGCTCAAACGAAAGGTCTAAGAGTGTACTTTCAGAATATGTGGACCATATAGGCAAAAAGAGTTTCGGAGATGGGAATTTTTCCGATTTTCTGAAAATGTTTGGGGTGACTTTAGGAAAATTTCCGATAAAATGGGCCACTGTAAACAAATGAAGAAGGGTTCGGGGAAAGTCAAATGGACGTAACTGACATAAAACCTTTAAAAAGCAAAAAAATTAAAGAAATAAATTCGGCTCCATAGTGGGATTAAACTGTGAAAATAGATTATTATAGCTTTGCTTCTGCTTTAAAATTAGTAAAAGTGTAGTTACGTCCGTTTGCGTTTATGATGACGATATATTGAAACAAACATATAATGTCCCGTTATATTCCTATTGCATATGAATTGTTACATACACGTTGTTACATAGAGACATAGGGTTGCATTTGCAAATCCTACTAAACAAAAAGAAACTTTTGGAGAGTAACTTTTTCACTCTTTCTCTCTTTTTGTAAACCTCTTTGCAACTTAAAAACATGGAAGCAAGACACACCACAAAATTCGTCATTGACGGACTCGTCCATGTTTAGTGCAGCAGTATTTTTGTTTCAAAAAATAAACATATTAAACATATTTGTCCAATTATAAACGTCGTCGATAGGACACTTTTTAACATTTCAGAAATTGAAAATGGCAAATATAAATAGCATGATGCGTAAGAAGCATTATTATATGTTTGAAAAAAAAAAAACAGGGATTTCCATACGTTTAAGAAAACATTCCTAAACATTTTCAGAAAATCGGAAAAATTCCCATCTCCGAAATTCTTTTTGCCTATATGGTCCACATATTCTGAAAGTACACTCTTAGACCTTTCGTTTGAGCCCCCCCTCAACCCCGAACCCTTCTTCATTTTTTACAGTGGCCCATTTTATCGGAAATTTTCCTAAAGTCACCCTAAACATTTTAAGAAAATCGGAAAAATTCCCATCTCCGAAACTCTTTTTGCCTATATGGTCCACATATTCTGAAAGTACACTCTTAGACCTTTCGTTTGAGCCCCCCCTCAACCCCGAACCCTTCTTCATTTTTTTACAGTGGCCCATTTTATCGGAAATTTTCCTAAAGTCACCCTAAACATTTTCAGAAAATCGGAAAAATTCCCATCTCCGAAACTCTTTTTGCCTATATGGTCCACATATTCTGAAAGTACACTCTTAGACCTTTCGTTTGAGCCCCCCCTCAACCCCGAACCCTTCTTCATTTTTTTACAGTGGCCCATTTTATCGGAAATTTTCCTAAAGTCACCCTAAACATTTTCAGAAAATCGGAAAAATTCCCATCTCCGAAACTCTTTTTGCCTATATGGTCCACATATTCTGAAAGTACACTCTTAGACCTTTCGTTTGAGCCCCCCCTCAACCCCGAACCCTTCTTCATTTTTTTACAGTGGCCCATTTTATCGGAAATTTTCCTAAAGTCACCCTAAACATTTTCAGAAAATCGGAAAAATTCCCATCTCCGAAACTCTTTTTGCCTATATGGTCCACATATTCTGAAAGTACACTCTTAGACCTTTCGTTTGAGCCCCCCCTCAACCCCGAACCCTTCTTCATTTTTTTACAGTGGCCCATTTTATCGGAAATTTTCCTAAAGTCACCCTAAACATTTTCAGAAAATCGGAAAAATTCCCATCTCCGAAACTCTTTTTGCCTATATGGTCCACATATTCTGAAAGTACACTCTTAGACCTTTCGTTTGAGCCCCCCCTCAACCCCGAACCCTTCTTCATTTTTTTACAGTGGCCCATTTTATCGGAAATTTTCCTAAAGTCACCCTAAACATTTTCAGAAAATCGGAAAAATTCCCATCTCCGAAACTCTTTTTGCCTATATGGTCCACATATTCTGAAAGTACACTCTTAGACCTTTCGTTTGAGCCCCCCCTCAACCCCGAACCCTTCTTCATTTTTTTACAATGGGGTATTTTATATGAAATTTGCATAAGGCCGGCCGCAATTTAGTTCTGCAAATTGGTGGCGCATTGTCAAATACGCTCACATACTGCGCACAATTCTGTTCTGCAAATTGTGGCACATTCTCAGTTACGCTCACACTTTCTCTCTCTCTCTAGATTTAGTTCTGCAATTTCGCATTCTCTCACTCTCTCTGTCTTAACCCTATGTGAACCAGCGAAAAAGTTTGGTGGTTTGTGTCTTTGCTAGTTAAATTTTAAATTTATCTTCACGGACATTGTGGGAATTAGGTCAATAAACAAATATTGCAATGCCATTTGGAAAACTGAGTTTCTTTCGTTCCGACAATGAAGTTGCACACTTTGCTATTTTCTAGAACGATTTCTCGTTAGCTTAGGGTTTGTTGTAGTTATGAATAGTGTCTTATTTTTATATTCAAAAGATATTTTTAGGTGTAAATTTTTTATAAAGGGTTTTATTATATACATAGTTTTGAATTTGCAGTGTAAACGTCTATATACATAGGGTCTATAAAGAAAATATTATTAGATTCTCGTAGAACATTTTGAAAGGCTTCAAGAATATAACGTCAACTATGTTCCCACTGTATTTTATTTGCATTGTAATTAACATTCATTCTTATCAGAATGTAATATCTCATATCAAAATATTAACTCCCAATGTATGTCAATTCGATATGCCTTCCCCCGAAAAAAAACCGTGTTCTTACATCTCAACACATATTTCGCCCCAACTTCAGAAACAAAAAAATCACAACATATCGATAATGACGTGATAAATTGACCGCGTGAACTTATTCTTGATTCGCCGGTTATACATGAATATACAAATAAATGTGTGTGTGTGTTATATTTTGTATCACGATGTCTACCGGCAGTATTAGCAATTCTATAATTAAAGCATTTTTGGCTATGGTCAGTTGGTCGTACGTCCGTCCGTTCGCTCGCATATAAATGCGTAGAGAAAAAAGGTCGTTGGCTTCCCGAAAAACTAGCCACCACATTATCAAAACAAAGCAATCTGCTCACTAGCCAGTCCGACTGATGTTAGTATACCAGGTAAGGTAAACTTTGTTTTTCGGTCATAAAAATTACGTCACTATTTTGGGTATTTGAAGGGAAATAAAAATCGAGTGACGATGGTCATTTAATATTTGAACACACACACACAAAGAAATCCTTACATAGCTGACAATTGATTGGCTAACTGTTGAATGAAGCCAATTTTTATTTGAGAGTTTAAAGGTGAGAATTGAGCGGAGGGAAGGGAAACAAATCGTCATGGCAAATTGGCGGGGATTGTTTTTGTTTTGGAAGATTACTAAACCGCGTGTCAATAAACCTTGGTATATGAACAATTTACATGGTCAAGAACTGAACGAAAACAAAGGGAAACCTGATAAACAAAAACGAAGTTAAATTAGGTAGGTTACATTTTTTGACCAAGAAACATGGCGGTTAAAATAGGATGACCTTTCACAAAGAAATATTTTGGTACACAAATTAAAGTAGAACCTTCCTATAGACATTTTCAGGGAGGACGTTAGACCTTAGGAAGTTTGTTATTCACAAGGAATCCTATATGTCAACGTATAGCCAATTCGATGAGGAAATTCAAAAAAAAAAGTTGGCACGACTCCTCATACCTGGAAATTTATATGGAGGCTGCAACACAGTTTTAATGCATATTTTCATAATTTAATTCATAGTTATATTATATTCCATAGTTATATTATATTCCATAGCTTTGAATACAAATACAATTTTTTATGATAATGAGAAAGCTCCTACTTTCTCCAAAAAATTTAAACATTTCATTAATATCATAAGTAGTTTCCTCATTTTTCTTTACTCTCTCATTTGTGACAAAAACAAATGTATTCCACCACCACAACCACAATTCATGTTCGGCTGTGTGTTTTGTTTTGGTATCGTTCTCTGTCTCTTCCCTTACTTGGCGTTGAATATTTTTGCAATCGTTTATTTGATTACTGTTTCTGTTGCTAACAATAGGCGACTTTCTACTCACTCGATTGTGACTCTTACCGTCCTCTGAATTGGCGTTACAAAATTCGCATATGTTTTTTCCAAATTATTTCGATGTAAATGCTAAATGACACAGAGAGTGATTCGAGCAATAGGAGCGTAGTTCCTTCGACAGAAAAACCAACAAGTCAACACTAATTAGCAAGTGAAGTCGCGGTGAGCAATGTAGCGAAAACAAAATTGATATCCAAAACGACGACCGTAGCACTGCAAAATCCACTCTGCATCCGATCTTAGCAAACGTGACTTCTAGGAGTAGGAAAGGGAGGATACTCTATCCTACAATCCAAGCCAGGCGAATGTGACTCGTACAAGAAGTGCAGAGAAGATTCTCCATTAATTGGCCCCCATTGAGAATAATTATTGGTATGCTGTGGAAGGGGTGAACAACATATCGAACATATACATTGTTTCAAACGAACATAAACATATTTCTTGTACTCTTTGCAACCTTGAGCAGCTAATTTAATGTGAGTTGTATTGAAAATCGTCGCTTAAAGGTCCAAACGAGAGGAGTTCGGCCGGAACGGAATGATGAAAATCATATACAATACATATACAAATTTATTACACATGTATTTAATATATTCGAATATTTCATACGATTCATATAAGATATACAAATTTGTTGCGAACCTTTTATAGGGTAGTGGCCAAAAGGAGTGGCTATATTTTCATGTGTGAAATTAGGATTGGTTTGGATACTTCGTTCACTTTATATACAAAATTAAACGTTTCCAAAAAACACTTTTTGTGGTAGAGGTGCCAGAAGAAATAAACCGATTGACTCTGTCTTCAAGCGTTATTTAGGTTTTTGGAGGAGAAATACCAAATTTTTTAAGGAGAAATACCAAAAACACACACACACACTCCAGACATATAGACGGGCATTATTAAATGTATTTGGTTCAAAGATACTCGGGGTCAGAAACCGATGAGGCACATACGTTAGTCATAACCTGATGTTAGAGTTTAAATTAATTTTATGTAACCAAGAATAAGGATCCCCTTCATATTACGACCTCTACAGACGTCGTAAAAAGGCCGGTTCCGGTATTCGGTTTTGGTATAACTCCATTATAAAGATCATTCCAGCTTTGCCTTTTTGAACCAAGTCACTCTCTTCATAGTCTGAATCTTATGTGAATACAACATAATTCTTTATCTTCAAACTTGAACACATGAACATCAGTACATGATTAAATCGACTCCAGATATACGAAAAGAAATGTAGTTCATAACAACATCAATGGGAAACAAAATGAAAAAAATCCCTTCGGATGGATCCAGATCCGTTTTTACACTCCGAACAAATTACATCCTAATATGTCTGTTAAACGCTCCAGCAAAATTTGGTGGCGATTAAAAACGGTGGTCAACGATTTTGTTCTTGATGTTCGGAAATAAAAATAAGTTATTGGGTGCGGAATCAGCGCTATATGTTATAACGTTATTTTTCATTATCGTGTTTCGAATTTCTCCGTCTTTTCCTTCGAAGTGTTAATTGTTTCAGGCTCATACGCATAGATCCCTGATTTGTCACCTATGACGATCTATTTTTTTCAAAATCTTTTTTTACGAACATTTTTGTGAACCATTGTTAAATTGTGCGGAATCCTTATTTTATGGCAACACATCGAAATATTAACCCGAGAGTACATTTTAAATCGGAATAAAATTCTTTGTTGATTTAGCCATTTCCTACACCTTCTATGATGTTAATTAGTCAAAGTGCCGTATATTGGTCCACATTTTACAATAGGCCACATTATATTAATATCGGGGTAGCACCCATATAACAGTACATGTAACAGATTTGGGCACATTTTTCAATCGAATTGGCCATAATTTGATATTTTGAGTTCTCATCTGTTTACCAAAAATTTTAATTATCAGTCGATCTTGAACATTGCCCCATATAAAGGTGCGCTCCTTTTTACTTATTTTCTTGGTGCTACCCGCAAGTTCAAAAGTTCAAAGTATTGGTCATAGTCACAACATTAGGTATACCGATTGACATATATCGACTAGCTGAGTAGACTATAAGGTGTGGATTTTTAAAGAAAAGTTTCAGAATAATTGAAAAATTTCTTGCGAACATAAATGATAGGCAATATGTTTTTATATGTTTACTAAATGAAAGCGTCGTTAATATCGGTCGATTCCGCTTCCAATTAGTGAAAAATTGAACTCCATCAGTAAAACGCTCACATTTGAACTAAAAGGAACGATTATTCCAGTTCGTTCTTTTAACGAACTAAAATGAACGACTTTGAAAGACCTAGTTCAATCGGTCTTTTAAGTGAATCGTTTATTTGAACTAGTTCGTTCGTGAACTGTACAACTCTATATTAGACATATGTGTTCGTCCGTCTGTCCATTATAATTTGTAAACACGCTACAAGGGACAATTATGAACCCATCTTCACGAAACTTTGCATGTAGGATGGGTTCTGGTAATGTTCCGTTAATATTAATCTTTTCTGTTTTTCTGGACGCTCTGGAGGCTACAGTTATGAAAATTATGGGCCAAATGATCGGTCAATATTCCGAGGATCAAATCAAATTTGTATTCTATGACGTAAATATTTACCTCGAGAAAAGAAGATTTGAAAAATATGTCAGTGTCAGCCCGTCCGACTATACTGCTCCGCTCACTGGTTTAACATTACGATGTTATTGTAATTTGATATTCCGGAACGTTGGTGGCAAGCCACATCTTCACAGAAAATTTTCAAAATATTCTACATAGCCTGGTCATGTGTCGGTATGTTCAAGTTCCTTGGCCAAATTTCCAAACTTACCATGACAAATCCCCCATATAAAAGTCGTGATCGATTTTGAGTATTTTGAATGTCCACCTCATCTAGTGGAGGAAAACAATTTTTTTTTTTGATTTTCGTTAAAATACAAATTCTCATAAATGCGCTAAACAACGGATTGCTGTTTTCATTTTTTCGATTTTCTACGAATGTAGGTCATCCGAAATAAATGCTAATTTTTTAAGAGAACACCAAAAAGAAACCGATGCAGACAGAATACAGTAACAAACAAAGAACAAAATACATACGACGTATTCTGCGGTGGATGATGATGTATTGCTTATAGACCGAAAAATTAGTCATCAATTTATTTATAAGATATTAATTAGTCAGATGCTAAGCGGTAACGCCAGAAAACTAAGGTTCGAAATATAGTCATTTTTTTGGGGGGCAAAACATTTGAAATATGAAAATTAGGCAGGGAGGCCAACGAGAAAACCACCAAAGCGAAGGCTTTGATGCAGCCACATCCTACTGTAGATATGAAGATGGAAACCTGCTGGCAGATACAGATAGCGTGTTGAGGATCTGGAAGAAGCATTTTGAAAAGCTTCAGGTATCAAATAGTGGCGGTAATGAAGATACCCCAGAACCAATAAGAGATGACGGCATAGTTTATATTCCACCTAGCCAAATGCGGTCAGAGTAGCAATTAATCGGGAGAAGAATAATAAACCAGCAGGTGTCGATGGATTACCAGCCGACCTATTCAAAGCAGGTGACAAGACGCTGGTCAGGAGCTGATTAGTACAATTTGGATAGAGCAATGCATGCCCAATGATTTGAACCTCGATATGTGCATAACTATAGAGGAATAAGTCTCCTTCCCATCGCATATAAGGTGTATCTAGTGTGTTGTGTGAACGACTGAAGTCAATGGTCAGTGACATTACTGGACCATACCAATTGATCAGATTTTCTGGAAAAGATTCACGAAAGAGACATCGACAAATTCCACCTATTCGTGGACTACAAATCCGCATTCAGCCATATCCGTTCTGAGGTATTTAAAGTCATGTCTGCTTTCGGCATTCCTGCACTATTAATACGACTATGCAGGATAATTTTAAATGGCACAAGATCGGCAGTCAAAGTCGGAAAGGGTCTCTCGGAGCCCTTTGTCGTGTGACCCGTTTGACATGCAGCTGGAAAAGGTCATATGCCAAACGTCGCACGTCGCAAGACGTCCAGTAGACTAACTGTGCAACTTGAAAACTACAGCTTCGAGGTAGTGAACGAACGGTACCGCCATAAACAAAATAAATAACGTCAGCTTTGAAATCCAGAGGATAATAGTGTTGGTCAACATATGCTACTATGTTTTCTTCAATGGTACACATCTGTATGTTGTGGAACCTTTGGAAGTTGAGGAGGTGATTTTGAACGCCAAGATATGCCATAGGAACCAGGGTTCACATCCCAGTCGGGCTCAAGCTGAATTTTTGAGTTGTATGTCTTTGTATGGCGAAAGATCATTTATGTAAGTTTTATCATTTATTTCTCTTTCGAGGTGAGCTACACGATAGTTCGTTGTTATTTTTTATATAATCGCGAAATGATAATTTTCTACCCCGTCGTGCTGTCATCGTCTTCACTTATTGTATTGCAATAAAAAACCTTCCCATTGTCACACATTAATGAATTCACAACACGATTCAATTGCACAATTTAAAAGATAATAAAATCTAACAGACAATTGCATACTACTCAAGTGTTCAAAACATCACAGGAAAACCTCTTATGATGCCGAACCCACATTCAATCAAACGACGATAACGTCAAAAAAAAAAAAAATCAAATGAATGAATGAAAATAAAAAATGTCACAAAAGATTCCCCACCAGTACTCAAGTGACTACTTGCTCTTGAAAATGGAATTACATTGTTTATAAACAAATACAGTCCACCTACCCTGCCACCAGACCCTCCACTTGGCACCATTTACCCAGCCGTCAAGTGGGGGAAATCACTCATCAATGAACCGTTTCA
>NW_026878232.1:0-10406 GCF_032173495.1 Musca vetustissima | reverse complement strand
ACATCGAAATAATCATTTCCGACCCTATTAAGTATGTATATTCTTGATCAGCGTAAAATTCTATGACGATATAGCCATGTCCGTCTGTCCGTCTGTCTGTCTGTTGTAATCACTCTAGCGTCTAAACCAATGGAGATAGACCGCCAAAAATTTTGCATAAAGTCGTCTTTTGTCTGCAGGCAGGTCAAGTTCGAAAATGGGCTATATCGGTCCACGTTTAGCCATAGCTCCCATATAAGGGTACCCCCAAATTTTCGGTACTTTGAGGTTCTTGAGGGTGTTTTTCAAACGAATTCGCTTAAATTTGCTACATTGGGTTCTTATTGGGTACTAAATCTCCCCACTAAAAATTATAAATATAGGTCAATGTTTTCGGATAGCCCCCATATAAGGGTACCCCCAATTTTCGGTATTTTGGGGTTCTTGAGCGGGTATTTCAACCGAATTTGCTGCAATTCGGTATTTTGTTGTCGTATATGGTAAAAAATCGCCCTACCAAAAATTATTAATATTGGCCCCATTTTTGGAGTAGTCCCTATATAACCCCCTTTTTATATTAAAATAGTTATCTGATTTGTGCCGCGTTTCGAGTTTGGTTCCAAGACCCTGTAGTAATCATTCACCTGCGGAGGATAGCGATAGCGGAGGATCTGCATTTAGACCTAGCTCCTGGACCGATATTCCCCATCTTCGAATTTGAACTAAGCTTGGAAGAAATAATAAGATGGACAAAGTTTGGTCCAAAGAAACATGGGGTCTAGAACCAATATTTCGATGAGGCACGTTTTCACCGTTTTAAAGTGTATGTAGTGAAGGGTATCATATAGTCGGCCCAGTCCGACTTTACTACTTTCCTTACTGTATTATATTAAAATAGATAACTGATTTGTTCCGGTTTTTGAGTTTACCTCCATATACACTAATTCCACCATAGTAGGGGGAATATGCTTTACTCGCAATTTTCCGTTTATACCCTACATATGATGATTTAGTCGATTCATCCATCTGTTGCAATCATTCGTCCTTTGTTCGAGAATGACTATATCAGCCCGCTTTTGGGCATAGTCCCTATGTAAAACCAATCGGCTTAAATTTGGGTTTTTGGTGCACTATTTACCTAAAATTGGACGAAATTATACTTTTCGTACCGTTAAAGTTCATATTTCCAAAACCCACGCCTACACACCAACAACAACCTACACTCATAATTTCAACCTCCTAGCTTCACTCACTCACTTATCACTAAGCTCATTTATATATTAAAATTTTATACGGTATTCTCGATTTAATTTATTACGATGTGGGAAAAATGCATTTCACTCCAGTAATTTTCGCTGAGAATCACATCGAACCGTTCCGATTCGCAGTTGAACCATACATATGAGTAGTGTGTAATTAAATATGGCCGTAAATTTGGATTAGGTCTTAATTCGGATTAGGCCTTAATCGGAAGTCAGTGACCCTTAATCCGGGGTCACTGACCTTTAATCCGGATTAAGGCTTAAGCCTGGGTCAATGAACCTTAATCCGGATTAAGCCTTAATACGAGGTCAATGACCCTTAATCCGGAATAAATGATTCTTAATCCGGGATAAATGACTCTTAAGCCGGATTAAACCTTAATCAGGTGTCAATGGACATTAATCCGGGGCCAATAACCCTTAATCCGGATTAAGCGTTAATCCGGGACAAATGACCCTTAATTCGCGATAAATAACTCTTAATCTGGATTAAACATTAATCCGGTGTCAATGGACATTAATCCGAGCCAATGACCCTTAATCCGGATTAAGCCTTAATCAGGGTTCAATGACCATTAAGCCTTAATCCAAGGTCAATGACCCTTAATCCGGGATAAATTACTCTTAATCCGGGATAAATGACTCTTAATCCGGGATAAATGACTCTTAATCCGGATTAAACCTTAATCCGGGGTTACTGACCCTTAATCCATATTAGGCTTTAATCAGGGTTCAATAACCCTTAATCCGGATTCGGGGTCAATGACCCTTAATCCGGGATAAATTACTCTTAATCCGGTATAAATGACTCTTAATCCGGATTAAACCTTAATCCGAGGTTACTGACCCTTAATCCATATTAAGCCTTAATAGGGTTCAACGAACCTTAATCCGGATTCGGGGTCAATGACCGTTAATCCGGATTAAGCCTTAATCCGTGATAAATGACTCTTAATCCTTGATAAATGACTCTTAATCCGGATTAAACCTTAATCTGGGTTCAAAGACCCTTAATACATATTAAGCCTTAATCAGGGTTCAATGACCTTAAGCCTTAATCCAAGGTCAATGACCCTTAATCCGGAATAAATTACTCTTAATCCGGGATAAATGACTCTTAATCCGGATTAAACCTTAATCCGGGGTTACTGACCCTTAATCCATATTAAGCCTTAATCAGGGTTCAAAGAACCTTAATCCGGATTAAGCCTTAATCCGGGATTAATTATCCATTAAAAATTTCTGAAATTTGTATTATGGTTTACATAATCCGTTTTTAAAAATGTCGGTACATGTTTACATTTTGGTGAGTTCCCTATATTTTCATTTCTAGTACCTGTCAGTATGTCTATGGTGGAGGGTATCCAAAGTTCGGCCCGGCCGAACTTAACGCTTTTTCTCTTGTCAGTATTTTGGGGGTTTTGAATGTGTTTTTCCGAAGAAATAGCTGTAATTTAGAATTTTGAGATCTTAATAGGTACCAAATCTCTTCACAAACAATTATGAATATAGGTCCATTTTTTCGGATAGCCCCCATATAAGGGTACCCCCAATTTTCGGTATTTTGGGGTTCTTGAGCGCGTTTTCCAACCGAATTGTTTTGCAAATTGGTATTTTGTAGTCGTATATGGTACCAAATCTCCCTACCAAAAATTATTAATATTTGCCCCCATTTTGGGGTAGTCCCCATATAACCCCCTTTTATACCCTCCACCGTAGTATGGAGGGTATATTAGTTTTGTTTTTCCGTTTGTAACGCATCGAAATAATCATTTCAGACCATATAAAGTATATATATTCTTGATCAGCGTAAAATTCTAAGACGATTTATGCATGTCCGTCTGATCGTCTGTCTGTTGTAATCACTCTAGCGTCTAAACGAGACAGATCGACAAAATTTTGCATAGAGTCGTCTTTTGTCTGCAGGCAGATCAAGTTCGAAGATGGGCTTCATCGGTCCACGTTTAGGCATAGCTCCCATATAAGGGTACCCCCAATTTTTTTGGTATTTTGGGGTTCTTGAGCGCGTTTTTCAACCGAATTCGCTGAAATTTGCCACATTGAGTTCTTATTGGGTACTAAATGTCTCCACAAAAAATTATAAGTATAGGTCCACTTTTGAATGTGTTTTTCCGCCGAAATAGCTGTAATTTAGTATTTTGAGATCTTAATCGGTACCAAATCTCTCCACAAACAATTATGAATATAGGTCCATTTTTTCGGATAGCCCCCATATAAGGGTACCCCCAATTTTCGGTATTTTGGGGTTCTTGAGCGCGTTGTTCAACCGAATTTGTTGCAAATTGGTATTTTGTAGTCGTATATGGTACCAAATCTCCTTACCAAAAATTATTAATATTCGCCCCCATTTTGGGGTAGTCCCCATATAACCCCCTTTTTTATATTAAAATGGTTATCTGATTTGTTCCGCGTTTTAAGTTTGGTTCTAAGACTCTGTGTAATCATTTCACCTGCAGAGGATTTCGAGATAAAAAAGTAGAACGTAAGGTTCGATAATGAACTATAACCCGCATTAAGACCTAGTCCCTGTATAGAGGTTCCAGACAAAGTGGACCGATATTCCCCATCTTGGAATTTGAACTAAGATTGGAAGAAATAATAAGATGGACAAAGTTTGGATGAAATCTAAATTTTTTGAAGCGCATTTGGTATAAAGATACATGGGTTCTAAAATCGATATTTTAATTAGCCACAGTGTATAATTATCCATTAAAAATTGCTGAATTTTTTATTATGGTTTACATAATCCCTTTTTAGAAATGTCGGTATAGGTCCACTTTTTGGTATGTTTCCCATATTTTCATTTCTAGTTCCTGTCAGTATATCTATGGTGGAGGGTATCCAAAGTTCGGCCCGGCCGAACTTAACGCTTTTTCACTTGTTTAACTTAGTTTGTGGTCAAAAATAGGCGATTTTCCAAATTTTTTTTCAACGTTCCGCCATTTTGTTAATTGTTGTGCGGAGTCAATAATCCTAGTTCATACGATAGCCAGACATGTATTCTGTCTAACACCGTTGGAATTTTCGGATACCCATGTGAGGCGTTATCATGCCTGCCATCAAAAATAAGGACTTTTCTTTGATCACTAAAAACAACAACAAAAATTGTTTGTAAATTATGTTTCTTCCTTTATAAATCTTCAAATATATACGTGTAAAGTTACAAATCTTAACAAGCTTTGGTATTCATTTACCAGCCCATTTAAAATCTTAAAAATATAAAATCGATAATGGGGGTTCCCTTAAATCGGACGAAATTATATATGGGAGCTATATCTAAACCTGAACCAATTTTCACGAAACTAAGTACACATCATTCTAGGCTTAATTCAGTACGCTGTGGCAAATTTCGTGCAAATCGAAAGATATTTAGGGACTTTGGTGCACCATTTACCTTAAATCGGACGAATATATATGGGAGCTATATATAAATCTGAACCAATTTTCATAAAACTTAGCACATATATTTCTAGACTTTATTCAGTACGCTGTACCAAATTTGTGTAAATCGAATGATATTTAGGGACTTTGGTGCACCATTTATCTTAAATCGGACGAAAATATATATGGGAGCTATATCTAAATCTGAATCGATTTTCCCGAAACTTAGCGGACCTCATTATTGACCTAATTCAGTAGGCTATACCAAATTTCGTGCAAATCGAAATATATATAGGGTAAATGGTCCCATTAAATCGGACGAAAATATATATAGGAGCTATATGTAAATCTGAACCGATTTTCACCAATTTCGAAAGGGTTCGCCCTTGGGCCAAATAAATGGGCTGTACCAAATTTCATTCAAAGCGGATTGTAAATGCAACCTGTACTTTGTTTACCTTTTAACATCAACAGACGGACGGACGGACGAACATGCCTAAATAGACTCAGAAAGTGATTCTACGCATATTCTCGAAAGGACCTTAGGTCTAGTTCGATTCCTTTTGCCTGTTACAAATATATGCACAAAGACATAAGACACAATAGTCGAACGTTTTTGCAAAATAGTCGAACACTTTGTTTTCTTGGAATAACAAAAAATATACGTTTAGCTGTAATAACAATTGGTGATTTTTAATTTTTATTCATTTTTGAAGCCGATAATTATTTTTAAATAAAAATATTCAATGTCGCGTAATGTGGACCACTACAAAAAAGTGGGACCTTTTCATGAGGACGAGTTTTGAACATGGGCGCATTTTATATGCGTGGAGGTATTCTATCCTCTGAAAACTCGATACCTTCAAAATACCGCAAATGGGGCGGTACCTTTAAATGGGGGCTATGAAACAAACATGAACCCATATATTTTTGCATTCATTGTTGCCCAAGAGTACAATAAATTGAAATTTATCACAATCAATCCATAACCTACGTTTAACTTACTGATCCTCATTACCCACACATACCCGCCAAGTTATTTTTATTCGCAGTTTAGAGTTTTTTGAAATATGATGCAATAACATCGGTGAAGGGTATAAAAAGGGCAAATGTGTACACAGTACTAATTTGTGTATACAGTCCAAATTATTTAAATCGCTTTCTACTCGAATTGTACGAATTCTGTTATCAGTATCACTTTTAGGATTCAGATATTTCCACCTTTATCACTTTCATAAAAACAAATTGGGAATTGGCAACACCTGCTAAAGGTGGTTTGTGAACTTAGTAAACATCTGTGGTTTGTATATTCACTAACGTTTTGCTATAATTCCCATTGTTACCATTGCCTATTTTCAACATGGCCATGGCTACTGTTTATGTTACCATAAATGTACTCGAAAATCGACTGCGAAAATTTCATTAAAATCCGTTCAGTATAGCTAACACTGATCAAAAACAAACAAAGAAATATAAATTGATATTCATATATATAGATTTTCAGTCTCCATCTTCGATTTAAGTTTAAGTGACATGTACCAGTTTGCAGAAAATAAGACATATCGACCGAATTCTCTCTAATTTGGTACTTGGGTTGTGATCTACATTAATTTTGGTACGCTTTTTCGGGTTGCACCCATATTAGAGTACTCCGTAATTATGTATTTTTGGGGGGTTTGAGCGTGTTTTTCAACCACTGTTATTTGGCATTTCTTGTTCTTATTTGGGTACTAAATCTCCACACTAAAAATTAAAAATATTCGTCTATTTTTCGGGTATCCACAAATGGTCTGTTTTTTTTTTTTTTTTTTTTTTTTTTGAAGTTTGGAAACGTTTTTTAACCGAAATGTATGTAATTTGTTTTTATAACAATACCCCCAAATATGCGGATCTGGAGGATTTTTCACAAATTTTTGCATAGAATTGACTCTAATTGGGTGTGCTGGGTTCCACTTGGCTAGCAAATCTTCACCCCAAATATTAACAATAACCATTAAGGAAAGTAATAAAGTCGGACTGGGCCGACTATATTATACCCTTCACCACTATGTAGAATATGACATATATATCCTAATAGACGTCGCCTTTTCGAAGGTAAATTTGAATGAAATTGAATGAACTTAAATACTCGATCTTTATCTACGAGCAAACCGACTAACATCAATCCCAACACATGTCATTCTGCCACCTATTCTAAATTTTGTATACAGATTTTAAGCAAACTTTACACACGATAATATCAAGCCATTGATTATTTGGTGCACATTAAACATGAATAGGTCGATATAATATATGGAAGCAATGCTATATCTAAATCTGAACCGATTTCCACGAAACAAATCATTCTGGGCCTATTACAGTACCCTATGCCAAATTTCGTGGAAATCGAAATACATAGGGACTTTGGTGCACCATTTACCTTAAACTGGACGAAAATATATAAAGGAGTTATATCTAAATTTTAACCGCTTTTCATGAAAATGATGTGTGTTAACATCATTTTAGACCGAATTCATTACGCTATGCCAAATTTCGTGCAAATCGAAAGAAATATATGGGGAGCTATATATAATATAATTGGGAGCTATATCTAAATCTGAACCGATTTTCAATATACTTAACACACATCATTCTAGACCTAATTCATTACGATATGCCAAATTTCGTGCAAATCGAAAGATATAAAAGGTCTTTGGTACACAATCTACCTTAAATCGGACTAAAATATATATGGGACCCATAACTAAATCAGGAAACGTAACACACATTATTATAGACCTAATTCATTACGATGTGCCAAATTTTGTGCAAATCGAAAGATATATAGGGACTTTGATACCCCATTTGCATTAAATCGGACGAAAATTTATATGGGAGCTATACTTAAATGTTAACCGATTACATGAAACTTAAGACACATCATTCTAGACCTAATTCATTACGCAGTGCCAAATTTCATGCAAATGGAAAGATATATAGGGGCATTGGTACACCATTTACCTTAAATCGGCACAAAGACATAATACCCTGTACCACAGTGTGGTGAAGGGTATAAAAATGCGAAATGCCTCCGAAGATTTTGTTCACCTTAGAAGAAATCGGAATGTTAAATTAGAAGAAATTGGAAATAATGATAGAACCTTCAAACTATCGGAACTCCCAGATTAAATGAAAGCCACTTCGCCACAAATTAAAGCCACATCGTGGGAAAATGCGGTATACATTTGAAATAAACCGAAAATGGACTTCGATACTGCAAAGTTTCTACGAGAAGGTTTTGTACCCGTCAAGAACAATGAATGTCAAATTGCTCAAAATGGAATTAGAAAATGCTTCTAGGGCCATAATAGCAATACATGTAAAATTTTAGCCAATTCGGACAAAGGACGTACTGTTACATTGGGGCTATTTCAAATTGATGCCAAACAAATGTGGTGTAGTAGCAATGTATGTGCTGAATTTCAATTCTGTATATTTAATTTTGCTTAAATATCTCCATCAAGAATTTAAATATTTTCCTATAAAAATATGTATGCATATTCCTAAACTAAACATTTATGATATCTTAAAAGTAGCGTGTTTACAAATATTTTCTTTAAAGTTATATTTAATCTTAAAATGCTCTTTGACTATAGAAACAGGTATTTAATTTAAAGTAAATTCGAAATCCAGTTACTCCAAATTTAAGATTACTGATTCCATCGGCTTGTATAATAGAGCATTACACTTTTCCATATTCATCTTGAATTTTAAATTCTATGCAAATCTAAATGCTTTCAATATTTCTTAAAATTGTAACATATCAAGAGATTTTATTTCGTTTATCGATTCTATTGCAACACAATCATACAAGACTCATAAAATAAATATCCTTGAATCACCACCCTCAATTCTTCCTCACGGTGTACAAACAAACATTTTATATATATATATATATATATATATGTAAGCTTACCTCCACATACATGTGTTCAAATATCCACAGTCGATTAAAAAGTGAGCTGGCAAGCATTTGCAAAATATGCAAATCTTTACTTTCAAAAGGATGTAACGAAATAACGAAAACAACCACAGCAACTTTGCAGTTTCAACATTTGGGAAAGTTTTCCACTTGTTTTTCTCATTTATTAATATAAACAGACACTTCTGGGTAAACAAGTGCACCCAAGGACCAACATTCTGCCATGCTTGTACATTCTTCAGCTTACGTATGTAAATTAACTTTCAAGTGTGGGTGTGTGTGTACCTTTAGATGAATGTATGAACTCACACGTATTTCATTTTTTGACATCTCTATTCTAATTCCGTGCAGAGGCTGAAGTGTTTATATTAATTTTTCGGTTCCTTGGAGATGACGTTATACTTTGAAAAATAATGCATGCCTATGAGATCAAATTTCATATCTACAATTAACGCGCATGAATGAATTAACGACGAACGTTCCTCTCTTCAATTACGGCGATTTTAATGGGCTTTCTTTAGAGAAAAGTGATAAAAAGTGGTATAAATTGTTCACAAATTTTTGATTTACAAAAATCTGTAAAAATTTTTCAAATTTTTTTTCGATTTTTTTTAAATTTTTTGAAAATTTGATTTTTTCGAAATTTTTTTTTTTCAAAAATTGTTGTTTTGCGTGATTCGAATAAAAATTTTGAAAAAGGTCTTTTTTGGAAAAAATTTTCATCTTTTTGGAAATTTTTATTTCCTTTTGTCAAGCTGTTTTTGGGAAAGTGAGGAAACTCATTTGAACTTCTGCAGCTTGATGTTTTGTTTGGTGGCAACGTACCATTATGGTACCGAAGCCTTCTACACATAGGGGTAGAAAAACGCGTGATGGGGGGACAACTCCCACGCCATCAGGTGACGAGAGCGAGTCCTCTTGTGCAAAGAGGCACTGCACTGTTCGTGGGACTGGTACTGTTACAGACGTAAGTGTCCGTAGCAAATCCAGTAGTGATAGGGGTACTGCAGGTGCCAAAGTTGTTGATGCTGCATCATCCAGTAAATCTGCTGATGTTGCGGGTAAGGAGTGCAAGCTTTTCCTCAAACTTTTGCCGGTCGAGAAGCCAGAGATGTCTCCGGACATTTCCTCTAGCTGCCACGAGAACGAACGTGCTGCCATTAGGCAAAGTCGACGTCGTACGACGGTAAAGCCAGTCTCGGCTGCATATGCATGATGCGAAGGCGAGTCTGTTGAGTTGTTTGGTTGACAAACACTCGGTTTCAGGAGCTGTCCTGAAGGATGTGTTGACACAAACTGCTCATTTTGAGCAGATAATTGTGTCGTTAGTTGCGGAGAATGAACGTCTTCGAGGACGTTTATATGTTCTCCCCCGTGCTACCAATGTGCCAGGTCGTCCTATGACAACCACTGGGCCAGGTATGGTGCCTCGGGTTACTACCCAGGCGGCTATGGAGCCTCAACCCCGTCCTGTTGAGACTTGGGCGGCTATTGTAAAGTCCAAGGACTCTAAGGTAGCCTCCAAGGATGTGGTGAAGAAGGTTGTCTCGGAACGGTACACGAGGTTAAGGCTGTGAAGGGTGGCGTTGCGATCATTCGCACCCCATCAGTCATTGAGAGGGAGAAGATAGCCAAGTGTGCTAAGTTCTCTGAAGTTGGACTGGAGGTGGTGGTCGACAAGGTGGGTCCTAGGGTCATCGTCCAAAAGGTCGATCCGGCTATTAAGCCGGACGTCTTTATGGACGTGTTGTATGCCCTGAACTTCATTGAGAAGATGTCCAAAAACGAATTCTCAAGGAGTG
>NW_026878231.1:0-10479 GCF_032173495.1 Musca vetustissima | reverse complement strand
AGATAAAGAATTTTTAGCTATTTTATGGAGTGTTAATTATCTAAGACCATACCTATACGGAAGAAAATTTCAAATATTAACAGATCATCAAACAATTAAATATTTACATACTAAACACAAAGGAAAGGATATATCTCCAAGACATCAAAGGTGGTTACTTAAGTTAGGAGAATACGATTTTGATATAGAATATATAAAAGGGAAAGAAAATAGAGTGGCAGATTTTTTGAGTAGAATTGAACAAAATAGTGACAACAAAAATGATGAAGATAAGAAAACGAAAACTCAATCACAAGAAGAGATAGATCAAGAACTATTTGAAAATACCGTAAATGCAATAGAAGACGATAATCAAACCTTAGCAACAATTCATTCAGCGGAAGAATATTTACTATACCATTTCTTTATAAAAGAGGAAGTAGTTAACAAATATAAAACTCAAATAATTCTTACTAATAATAAAACTGAAGAACTCAAAACAATACATGGAAAGAAAATAATTTTTATAGCTGAATCAGATTTTGACAACATGGAAGACATATTCAGGAAGTATATAACTAAAGGAAACGTAGGAATTTATTCAGAGTTATCATACCATAATTACAACAAGGTTCAGGAAAAATTAATATAAATGTTTTCAAATAATATTTCCTTGTATCATATTAGAGAGAGTATGCATTCCGCAATTGTTGAAACCTACAATAATATTAAAAACAAAATATATTATCCAAAATTATTAGAACTAATTCAACTCGTAATAAATCAATGTGAATTATGCCAAGAAGTAAAATATGATAGAAATCCCAATAAAACTAAATTCTGTCAAACAGAAACTCCTTCTACTAAGAATGGAATTATCCATGTAGATACATATGTAATGAAAGGATTTCACTTCTTGACAGTAATCGATAAATTTTCTAAATTCGCGGCAGCTTATCCATTGAATGACAGAAATACTATAACTATTATAGAAAAATTAGAGGAACATTTCACTAGAATAGGGAAACCAATGAAAATAGTAGCGGACAATGAATTCAATTCTATTAGATTAAAAGAATTTCTATAAAATGAAAACATAGCTTTACATCTTACTAAACCTAATAGCCATACAGGAAATGCGGATGTAGAACGTCTACATAATACAATAGCAGAAAAGTTTAGAATTTTATATAAACTAAATAAAGAAACACCAATAAAACAACTTATCCAGAAAGCAGTTAGGAATTATAATGAAAGATATCATTCAACTACAAAATGTTCACCTAAAGATATTCAACTGGATGCAATTGATGAGAATAAAGTAAAAAAGAATATAGATGAGAATAAAACAAAAGCAATTGACAAACTTAACAAGTCTAGAGAAGAATATACCGAAACAGAGAGGAAGACTATATCAAAAATTATAAAGCTATTAGACACAAAGAGCAACCCAAATATAAGAAATCAAAATTAAATAACATTCACCATTGTAACATCAAACGACCATCAAATTTGCAGGTTTGGATAATATTGATGGTAATGATACTGATAACAACAACGACCCAAGCAACAATGACGACGAGACATCTGAATGAACAATCAGGATATATAGACGTAGCAATAAAACAGCAGGAAATTGTAAAGGAAACTGACATTATCATACATGTAATAAATGTAGAAGACATTGAAAACATCGTAGAACAAATGACAGAAAACATAATTTTATCAAAAATAAGAAATAAGGAAACGTTACAATTAGAATTAATAGAAATTAAAATTAAACTAATGACTCTTATTCCAAGACCAATAAGAACGAGACGAGGACTAATAAACGGAGTAGGAAAATTATCAAAGTGGTTATTTGGCACAATGGATGACGAAAACAGACAAACTATACAGAATAAATTATTCAATATTAATGATATTAGAGAAAACAATAACCAACAAATTATTATAAATGACTTTTTTAACTTGACGTTGACTCACTTGAAAACAGTAATACATAATGATCGTATACTTATAGAAACAGAACTAAATTCGATAAATAAATATTTAAATGAGGAAAATGAAAAAACATATTTTCTAGAACAGTTAACCAATATTCAACTTATAAAAAATAAATTGGAACAAATTCAGGACAATATAATATCTGCTAAATATGGTTTAATACATCCCAGCATTCTGACAACTGATGAAATAACGAAGTACGAAATTGACTATCATAAAATTAAATACATACAGACAGGGGCAGCATATTTTAATCATACTTATCTACTATTCGGACTGAAAATACCTAAAGAATTTATTGAAATAGAATTAAGGACAATTGTACCCTTAACAAATAATAAAAGCTATGAAATAGATTACAATATTGAACAAATTTTTGACTATGATAATAAAACATATGCATTTGAAGAAAATAAATATTTGAAAGATTTAAAACTAAGTAAACACTGCATTGCAATTCCAACGATACTATATTAAATAACTTTTAATAATTGTTCAATTCGAATTAAAGATTATTATTTTTCAAATTTTAAGGAATATGAAAGAAAAATATCTATAAAAGAATATAGAACAATTACAAATTTTAGTCATCAAATATCATTTGAAAAAATTATAGAAGAACACGAAATCAATGTGAAAAATATCAACAGATTAAACTACCACAACAAATTGTCATTTGGATATAATATAGTAATTTTATTGATTATTGTAACAATTGTTTTGTTCATACTATTTAAACATAAGAGAATAAAGCTTAAATTAAACAATCAAATTCAGGAGAATTATTTTTCAAAGGGAGGGGTAGTTATGTATAATGACCCCATAGACATTTTTTAAAAGAAATAAATCACTTAAATCCAACTTTTGTAAAGTTGTTGTATAAGCATTTTTATACGGTCAATCACTTAAATCCAACTTTTGTAAAGTTGTTGTATAAGCATTTTTTATACGGTCAATCACTTACTGCATTCCTATAATTTGCCAATTCTACATTAAATGAAACTTTACTAAATTTAGGGCATATTAGCCAATCAGAATAAAATTAATAACAAAAATGCTTACACAACAACTAAGAAGAAATTACATATAAATATTAATGTAAAATTCAATTTAAGACAGTCTGTGTTTAACTCCCGAATAATACTAAATAAATGTTTTTTTAAGTAAATTAAAGAGAATAAATATTTTTTTTAATACGTGAACAAAGAAAATTATAAAATTCGCGAGCATTCGCGATCATTTGTTTGTTGAGTTTTTGAAAAGAATCCTCTTCAGCAACAAATGCTCGCGAAAGAACGACTCGACGACGCTTGCAGCGAAATATTATCGTTCGTGAATTTTTCGTACAATGCGAACATTCGCGAGAGATTGCTAATGCTAGTTCATTCATAGTAACTTTATCATTCGCGATAAATTGAAAACATTCAAATTCTCGCCATGACATTCGTCAGAAAGAGCGCATTTTAATCATTCTCCGCACCCTGCTTAAAACTCATAAAAATCTGCTGTTTCAAAAAATTCAGAATATAATGAGAACAACACATTATTACAAATACAATCGCAGAATGGAGTTCTTGTTGTCACCAATAGCGCAAAGACCAACCAAACAACTTGCTGGAATATTAAAAAACAAGATAATTACGCCCAAGGCATTCATTCACGAGTTTTAGCTCAATGTCATATAATTGAGTATAAGAAATCGCCGTAAAATAATTTCGTTCATTATTGGCTAAAAGACAAAGAACAAATAATATATCCAAATAGTGCAATATCGCGGTATAATAATTACATATTAATATTGCATAATTGGCGCCCAACTAAGTAACTTGCCCAGATCCAAACAAAAAGACAAATAATAACGATTGTTTTGAGTTTAAGGTAATTGTTATAATTACGCATTCTTAACTGATTTGACTCTCTGGGGTCTTGAAACCGATAGGAGTGATGTTGGTAATCACGAAACAAGTTCCAACTGTTATTAACTGAACATTAAATGTTACCAATTGTAAATATGTATAAATGTGATAAATTGTAGTGGAATAATTTCATTTAAAATTATAGAAATTATGAAACGCAAGCTAAAAATATTAAAACCAGTATGCGGAGCAATATTTGTCGGTCGTGGCCGACCATATAATACCATACACAACTACAGCTGAATTTTAACATTCTGCGAATCTATTTTCCGAGTCTGGGAAATAGTTCGCAATATTTACAGTTGGAAGACGTTGGAAGATATTAATCAGTTAACCATAATGATTTCGTGAGGGTTGTAATCGTAATTAACGGTCCGAACCTACATAAATATTATAAAAATAAGTTATTGAAGGAAATGTTTTAATAAAGATTTAAAAACATACAAAACCTTTTTTACACAAACTTCAGTTCATTTTACAATTTGTTATTGAAACATGTACAAACAAAACTGACTTTGTTTCAAAAGAATAACGCTTATTTTCTTATTTGATTTTCAATTAAAAACAATAGTATATATGATAATATAATTAAGAATAATGAAAATGTAAAAAGGACTGAAGATGAAATTAAAGAACTTGTACTAACAAAAATTAGAAAGAAATTTAATTAAATAAATTATGATGCTGATAAGTTGGACAAAAGAATAAACAGAAAAGTAAAGTTAGAAAATGATATTCGAGACAGCGGAGTCGAAAAAAATAATTCTCACCATAAATAATATTATTAGAACATACAAAACAGAAGGTGTAACTTTACATAACTCAGAGGTACGAAACGAAGCCTTGCTTGCCTCTATTATAGGTCTCAAAACCCCTTTTGAAATTATATAATTAATAAACTTCTTCCTCAAACAAAGGCTATATATTTTCTCTAGGGTCTTAAAATCAAAAGGAGTTATTCTAACAATCACGAAACGAGTTCCAACTTTTATTACCTAGAAATTGAATGCTACGAAATGTAAATATGTATAAGTATGATAAATTTTCGTGGAATAATAAAATAAAGTAATTATGAAAATCAAGCTAATAAATATTAAAACCAATGAGCGGATGTGGCCGACCATATGATACGAAACTGAAAAATTTCGCGATATTTACACACAAGTGAGATTATGGTAATACTAAACAATATTAACTAGACCTCTGAACATATTTTACTATATCACCCATATCCGACCTGATGTAACGTCAATAGAATTAATATCCGTTCAATGTCAACAATTGGTTTGCCTATAACATTGGCCCAAAACGATTTCGCGAATAGTGTAATCGGAATTAACGCTCCGAACCTCCGAACATAAATATTATAATAATACATTAATGCAACGTTTTTAAATAAGGTTTACAGTATACAATTAATAAACTTCTTTCCTCAAAAAAGGTTATATATTATCTCTGGGGTCCTCAAATCGATAGAAGTGGCTTTGGTAATCACGAAACAAGTTCCAACTGTTATTAACTGGACTTTAAATGGTACGAAATGTAAATATGTATAAATGTAACAAATTTTAATGGAATAATTCCATTAAAATAAAAAGAAATTATGAAAAGCAAGCTAATAAATATTAAAACCAGTGAGCGGATCACACATCTACACATCTACCACTGAACTTTTTCTGCGAGTCTATACTCCGAGCCTGGAAATAGTTCGCGATATTTAAACATTAGTGAGATTTTTCAAAACAATAACACTTACTTTCTTATTTTATTTACCATTAAGAATGAGAAAATATATAAAAATATAGTTAAGAATGGAATTGTAAAAAGGACCGAAGAAGAAATTAAAGAACTTGCATTAACGGAAATTAGAAAGAAATTTAACAAAATAAATCAAACTCAAGATAGAGAGAATCTCCTAATGCGGGGGGAGTTAATGATCAAGAAATTCCAAATTATTAATCTCCAATTGCCTTATCGCGTCAGTTGTTATTCGATAGCGGAAACGTTGACATTTTTAATTAATCCCTTATAAATCGGATAAGTGTAATCAAAAATGAGAAGTAAATAGGGCAACATCAAACAATTTTTAAATAATCTCTGCTTCAGAATAATAATTTGTTCATTGTGATATTATAATTTTTAGTGAAATGGTGCAAATCACCTAAACCAGAACTAAAAAAGTAGAGGCCATCGCAAATTTGTCAAGTCCGATCAACATGAGAGAGCTTCGTTTTCTCGTAAATGTTAAAGCGCGATTTATCAATAGTCAAAAGGAGAACCAAGGTGGTTGCTGACTTCTACGAGTCGCCCTGATGGTCCTATGTTTTCTAGGGCTAAAAAAATTTGCAAAGGGGTTAAGAACACCTATTTTTGGATGGATACAAATGTATCACGGTTATTTATCTGCGTAAGTTATACGGCATTTACATTAGAACTTTTTACCGGGTTAACCTACTTTATGAGGATTTATTTGGCATATATTCAAAGGAATTGAAAATTTAAACCCACTGGGTTAACCAAATCCGGTTAAATGTAAACGACCTTTTACATATGCAAATACCCACCAACTTGATAAATTCCAGAAATTTATAGAAATTTAACAAACGCTTTGGCTAAGGTTGATAATAAAATTGGCGCAGTCGGCATGATCCTAAGTAAAAGGAGCGAGTGTTCGAACTTCGTTTATTTGTTAATGAATATAACCATATGAATAATTTTGTGCAGTGAACTTTACAAGAAAAAAGAAAAACACCACAAACTGTGCATTGAATTCTTATCAGAAAATAATAACACCACAAACCGTGCTGTGAATTCTTAAAAGATAAAAAGGACACCATAAACCGTGCAGTGAAGAAGAACACCATAAACAAAAGAAGAAGAAGAAGAATGGAACAAAATCAAACACAAATGCACCCTGCAAATCTGGTCGAGGAATTGGCGAGGCGGGAGTAACAATGGGAACAACTCCGAAATGCTTATCTCGAATTGCAGCATAATCAGACCATAACCAACCAAGATTCATACACAATTTTAAAAAATATATCTTACTTGCCAATCTTTACTGGAGGAAACGAGATCACCATCAATTCATTCATCAGCAGCACAGAATATTTCCTCACCACAATACAACGAGAGGACCAAAAGCGAGAAGCAGTAAAGGCAATTTATTAAAGGAATATACAAGGCGAACCGAGCCGGACAATTGGGAGCAGATTAAAGAGGTATTAAAACTCAGATACCGCCCAGATGTAGAACCTCATCAAGTATACTGGAGAATATCTAACCAGAAAGGCAATAACTGATATCCAATATAAAAAATACAAAGCAGACGAACTAACAATCTATTACAAAATGATCATTATATCGATTTGTCCAATATAGATAGTTTATTAGTATATAGATAGTATTATTAGACGCAAGAAACGCTACTTGACAAAATATATTAAGAAACAAGCATAATTGATATATTAAATATACTAACTAAACGACGGTTTGAAGACTCATGCATAAGAGAAGAATATGCAAAAATAATGAGAAAGCCTAGTTGAAATAACAATTTAAATACTAGTCCTTATAAAAATAAAAATCAAATGCAAAGAGGACAAGGAATTAATTATAATGATAACCATTCTAACAGAAATCATAATAACACTTATAATAATAATTATGACAGAAATTTTTTAAACAATCGAACAACAAATTTTATTATAAATCCATATAAAAATCTTCTAGTGTACAAGAAGTATCAGACTTTGACTGGAACAGAATAGAACTAGGGCATTTAAATACAGAAGAATTGGAAGAAGTTATGAAAATCATTAACAAATTAAAAACACATTTTTTTAAAGAAGGGAATATATTAATGGACATACAACATGAAATTAGAACAACAACACAAGAACACATTTAAGCTAAATTGTACAGATATCCACCAGAACATGAAGAGGAAGTCAGAAGGCAAATAAAAGAGATTGAAGAACAAGGAATAATAAGAATAAACAGTTCAAGATACGCAAGTCCATTAATTGTAGTACCAAAGAAAATTGATAACTTAGGAGAAAGAAAGTAAAGAATTGTAGTAGACTATAGAAAGCTTTCCGATATAAAACGTTGATTTCATTTTAGACAAAATAGGGAGCGCATAATAAATACACAAAACAGTATACAATTAGAAAACTTCTTCCTCAAAAAAGGTTATATATTATCTCTGGGGCCTTCAAATCGATAGAAGTGATTTTGGTAATCACGAAACAAGTTCCAACTGTTATTAACTGGACATTAAATGGTACAAAAGGTAAATATGTATAATTGTAATAAATTGTAGTGGAATAATTTCATTTAAAATATAAAGATATTATGAAAAGCAAGCTAATAAAAGTAGAACCAGTGAGCGGATCAGTATAGTGGGACGTGATCGACCATATAATACCCCACACAACTACTATTGAACTTATAATTCTGCGAGTCTACACTCCGAGCTTGGGAAATAGTTCGCGCTATTTACACATTTATAATTAATCCTTTAAAAATTGAATAATTTTTATCAAAAAGAAAATAAATAATATAGAGCAACAGCCAACAATTTTTTCAAAATAATAATTTGTTCATTGAGGTGTTCATTGTGATGTGATTAGTTAAAATGGTGAAAATTATCTAAAACAGCACTAACCCAAATAGGTAGATGCTATCACAAATTTCTCAAGCCCAATCAACATGAGAGAGCTTCGTTGTAATGTCATAATTTTCAGTTTAAATGGTGAAAATTATCTCAAACAGCACTAACCCAAAAAAAGGTAGAGGCTATATTTTTCAAGTCCGATCAACATGATAGAGCTTCGTTTTCTCTATTAAGTCTTTTGGGCTTCTACAAAATACTTATTCAAGATTTTACTAAAATGGTTCCACCATTAATTGATATACTGAGAGATGAAAATGGGAAAGTTTCATGAAGTGATTGGAGAAAAATTAAAGCATCTCTTAGAGATTATGAGAAAATAACAATTGACTCTTTAAAAAATACATTAATTTCACCTGGGAAATACTTATATTCAAATAAAGCTGTGATTGAACAAGTCTAACATTTGAATCAGCAGTATTTTGAAAATGTGGAAGCGCGATTTATCAATTGTCAAAAGAGAACCCAAGGTGGTTGCTGACTTCTACAAGTCGCCATGATGGTCCTATGATGTCTAGGACTAACAAATTTTGCAGAAGGGTTGAAGAACACCTATTAGAGTTGTTCTATCTAGTTCAGTTAGCTGATCACTCTTTTTAGTTCAGCTCTGTTGACTGAACTAGTTCGGTGTTCTAGTTCAGTAGTTCAATCGTTCGCATGCCGCTCTTTTATTCAGCTGTCGTTTTAATTCGGTTGTTCTTTTAATAGTTCATCGCTCTCCAAATCGTTCAGTTGATAGTTTGTGTTCTTGGAAGATTGTGATGTGTGGATAAAAACTATTTTAGATTTTTTTGCTATGAACGTATATGGCGAGGATATTAAAAAGAAAAAAATTAGAACAGGTTATGGACCTATTAGGTGTGGATTTTTAAAGATTTTTAAAGCCAACATAAATTTAGAGGCAAGATATTTTGTATTTGTGTTTACTAAATGAAAGCACTGTTGATATCACATGCAAAATAAAACTCGATCGGTGTCGCTTCCATTTAGACCAAATCGAACTATGTCTGTAAAACGCTCACATTTAAACTAAAAGGAACGATTATTTCAGTTCGTTCTTTTAATGAACTAAAAAGAAGACCTAGTTCAATCTGTCTTTTAAGTGAATCGTTCATTTGAACTAGTTCGTTCATGAACTGTACAACTCTAAAACCTATATTTGGATGAATACAAACTTTAAAAAATTATTAAAATTATATATGGGAAACATTGATAATTTATTTATTCAATTATGTGTTAGAACACCCCAAGAATACATGATGTTCACATGGAGTTACTATGTGAGAAACGGTGCAGAAGAATGTACCGATCTGCCTTTCCTCATCCTTCTGCATTAATTATGACTGAATCAGCATGATGCAGTCCAATATTAATTAAATTTTGGATAGCGAGGTCCTAAGCACAACCCAAAAATACAAAATATAAATCCAAAAGACAATGAAGTACCGTATGCAAAATGCAAAAATAAAAAAAACAGAAATACAGTGTCTGTAAACAATTAAAAATATTAAAGTTCGGCCGGGCCCAAGTTTCTTCAAAAATCTTAAAATTACGCGAACAGGACGGAGTCTTTATATGGGGAATATGTCCAAGCATAGATCAATGCAGACAATTGTCCACAAAAAAGATCCTTCAAAATACCGAAAGTAAAGCAGTAATTCAATATGAGGACTATCTACAAACAATTTTGACAATTTTCTGCCTATATGCCATTCTCCAAAACCCAAACTATAGTCAATTTTGATGAAAAACGTGCATGAAGTCCACAAAATTCCGCTCATATTAATAATTTTTGATAGGGAAATGTTTTACCCAATGAGAAACAAAATATCAAATTACAATTATTTTGACAAAAGTGTCCAACAGATTTAAAATACCGAATATTGTGGTGTGCCGTTTCAA
>NW_026878230.1:0-10357 GCF_032173495.1 Musca vetustissima | reverse complement strand
GGTATAAAAAAGGGGGTTATATGGGGACTACCCCAAAAAGGCATATCAATAATTTTGTGTAGGGAAATTTTTTACCATATACGACTACAAAATACCAAATTTCGGGGAATTCGGTTGAAAAACGTGCTCAAGAACCTCAAAATAGCGAAAATTGGGGGTACCATTATATGGGGGCTACCGGAAAAAGTGGACCTATATTTATAATTTTTAGTGGGGAAATTTGGTACCTAATAAGAACCCAATGTACCAAATTTCAGCGAATTTGGTTGAAAACCGCGCTCAAGAACCCGAAAATACCGAAAATTGGGGGGTACCCTTATATGGGGGCTACCCGAAAAATTGGACCTATATTTAAAATTTTTCGTGGAGATATTTGGCACCCAATAGGAACCAAATGTACCAAATTTCAGCGAAATCGGTTGAAAAACGCGCTCAAGAACCCCAAAATACCGCAAAATTGGGGGTACCCTTATATGGGGGCTACCAGAAAAAGTGAACCTATATTTATAATTTTTTGTGGAGATATTAAGTACCCAATAAGAACCCAAATTTCAGTGAATTCGGTTGAAAACCGCGCTCAAGAACCCCAAAATACCGAAAATTTGGGGGTACCCTTATATGGGAGCTATGCCTAAACGTGGACCGATAAAGCCCATCTTCGAACTTGACCTGCCTGCAGACAAAAGACGACTCTATGCAAAATTTTGGCGATCTATCTCCATTCGTTTAGACGCTAGAGTGATTACAACAGACAGACAGACAGACAGACGGACATGGCTATATCGTCATAGAATTTTACGCTGATCAAGAATATATATACTTTATAGGGTCGGAAATGATTATTTCGATGCGTTACAAACGGAAAAACAAAACTAATATACCCTCCATACTATGGTGGAGGGTATAAAAAGGGGGTTATATGGGGACTACCCCAAAAAGGGGGTGCATATCAATAATTTTTTGTAGGGAAATTTGTTACCATATACGACTACAAAATACCAAATTTCGGGGAATTCGGTTGAAAAACGTGCTCAAGAACCTCAAAATAGCGAAAATTGGGGGTACCCTTATATGGGGGCTACCGGAAAAAGTGGACCTATATTTATAATTTTTAGTGGGGAAATTTGGTACCTAATAAGAACCCAATGTACCAAATTTCAGCGAATTTGGTTGAAAACCGCGCTCAAGAACCCTAAAATACCGAAAATTGGGGGGTACCCTTATATGGGGGCTACCCGAAAAATTGGACCTATATTTAAAATTTTTCGTGGAGATATTTGGCACCCAATAGGAACCAAATGTACCAAATTTCAGCGAAATCGGTTGAAAAACGCGCTCAAGAACCCCAAAATACCGCAAAATTGGGGGTACCCTTATATGGGGGCTACCAGAAAAAGTGGACCTATATTTATAATTTTTTGTGGAGATATTAAGTACCCAATAAGAACCCAAATTTCAGTGAATTCGGTTGAAAACCGCGCTCAAGAACCCCAAAATACCGAAAATTTGGGGGTACCCTTATATGGGAGCTATGCCTAAACGTGGACCGATAAAGCCCATCTTCGAACTTGACCTGCCTGCAGACAAAAGACGACTCTATGCAAAATTTTGGCGATCTATCTCCATTCGTTTAGAATTCGGTTGAAATACCCGCTCAAGAACCCCAAAATACCGAAAATTGGGGGTACCATTATATGGGGGCTATCCGAAAACATGGACCTATATTTATATTTTTTTTTGTGGAGAGATTTGGTACCTATTAAGAACTCAAACTACTAAATTACAGCTAATTCGGCGGAAGAATACGATCAAAACCCCCAAAATACTGAAAATTAGGAGGTACCGTTATATGGGGGCTACCCGAAAAAGTGGACCTATATCTATAATTTTTTTGTGGAGACATTTAGTACCCAATAGGAACCCAATGTACCAAATTTCAGCGTACTCGGTTAAAAAACGCGCTCAAGAACCCCAAAATACCGAAAATGGGGGGTATCCTTATATGGAGGCTATCCGAAAAAATGGACCTATATTTATAATTTTTAGTGGGGAGATTTAGTACCCAATAAGAACCCAATGTAGCAAATTTCAGCGAATTCGTTTGAAAAACACGCTCAAGAACCTCAAAATACCGAAAATTGGGCGGTACCCTTATATGGGAGCTATGGCTAAACGTGGACCGATATAGCCCATCTTCGAACTTGACCTGCCTGCAGACAAAAGACGACTTTATGCAAAATTTTGGCGATCTATCTCCATTCGTTTAGACGCTAGAGTGATTACAACAGACAGACAGACAGACAGACGGACAGACGGACATGGCTATATCGTCATAGAATTTTACGCTGATCAAGAATATATATACTTTATAGGGTCGGAAGTGATTATTTCGATGTGTTACAAACGGAAAAACAAAACTAATATACCCTCCATACTATGGTGGAGGGTATAAAAACAACTTAACAATTATATTGCTGTAAAATAAAGAAACCCCCCTTACTTTTGATGATGACAATCTGATGGATAGATGGACGGATCAATGAATGAGCGGAATGGTTGGTTGGATATTTATACACACATAAAATACAATAAATATATATTTAACATTTAACAACAAAAAAGTGAATTGAACGAGCAAAGAAAAAAATTGAGGTGTGAATTCAATGACGACAAAAGTCACAACAAATTTTATTTTATTTTAATTTCTTTCGTATTCAATTAAATGTATTCCTTATTTATTTCACATAAAAACCCCCAACCGACACATTGGTGTAAAAACGTGTACCTACGTACAGCTGTTAATGTAGCGTAATTACAATACGCCAATAAAAATGTTAATAAATAAATATTTAAACAATAAAATTAATTGAATTTAATGTATTAACGTCTGGACACCATGCATCTTAAAATCACGCAAGCACACACACCCACGAATGTAGCCAACGCAGAGAGTGTGAGAGACACTTCAAAGTTGTGGCACTTTGTTGTAGAAATGCGTGATTGGATTTAATAAAGCCGTATTATACGAAACATTGTGTTCAACAATTTCGTGTTCGATTTCTTTAACTGCAATGCAATTGCTGGCCATCAATTTATTTGAAATGTGTACTCAAAGAAATTTTCCTATATATTTTACTTTGATTGATAAATTCAAATGGTTTTTAAATTGATTTCACATTTGTACATGTTACACAAGTCAATTATCTGGGTATGTGTACTTGCCAGAATATTTGGGAATTTAATATAAGGTGTAGTCTAAATTCTCATAGTTTCTCTGATTGGAGACAAAAATCTTAGTAAATCACTACTTTATTGGGCTTATCAATAGAGAAGACACAATTTGGTAAAAAATCGGGATATGAGTTTTTTTCACAAATATAAGCAAAACCAGTGAGCGAAGCAGTATAATCGGACGGGGCCGACCATATGATACCCTACACAACTTCCACGAAACTATAACTTTCTGTGGTTCTATATTCTGAGCTTGAACAATATTTTGCAATATTTGAACCCTCTTGACCGACTAGAGGTCAACAAATATTACAAATATTCAGTACAGCCCTTCTAATCACTTGTCCATATTCCCTTCACCGTGGGTTGTGTTGTGATGGTCGGCTTTCAATTTTGGCTTATAGATCGACTCGAAAAAAACACCAAAAAATAAGTTTTCGGTCCACATCATCCCAAAATTATTATCTGATTATCACCGAAAATTATAGGCGTTGTCGGTGACCATAACTTGAACCTCATGGAAAATTTCAAAGCGATCAGCGCTATAATTCCGCCCTCTAGTGTGGTAATGGGTTACTAAATCATATATGAATACGTAAGCACCTGAATATATTTTTGTGTAAGTCCCGCATCCGAGTACATACGATAATATAATTGGTATCAATTGAACATACTATCAATTTCTCGGGTCTAGGACTTTCAGGTGCAAATATATACTCCATAGAATACAATTTTTTTAATTTTTCACACAAAAGTCAGGGTCCATTTGACCCACTAAATATTGACCGATCTTTATCAAAACAGCCATACTTATACTTTGGCCCGATCCCCTTCTCCGTGCAAAAATTCGCGGTGTTTGGGTCAGAATTGCGGCCTTTGCAGCGACCAGAAAAACCGACAAAAATAAAGTTTTTGATCCATTCATCCCCTAAATATTAACCGATCTTTTCCAAAAACAATAGGAGTCTTCATTGACCAGAACCCATCCTACATGCCAAATTTCATTATGATTGGTCCATAACTGTGGCCTGTATCTTGTTTACAAATAATAATGGACAGACGGACGGACGAACGGACACACATGCCTAGATCGACTCATCTAGTCGAGATATGACGATCGGTATACTTAAACGTGGGTCTAGGACCAATATTTCGCGGCGTTACAAACTTTTGGGGCTGTACAAAGCTATAATACCCTGACAACATCGTTGTGTAGGATATAACTACAGTTCACGTTCTATTTTATTTTGAAACCATAAATTTAAAATTTGTGTATTTCGATAAGACAGGTTCGAAAATAGAAATTACAGGTTCGAAAATTATTGTTCGCTAAGGTAAGTGAAATTATTCTTTGGTTATATTTGCACATATTTCAAAAAACATATCGTAATTGGGCTGATGAACTATAGAGCTAATTTCGTGGAGCTTAATGAGGCGGATGGATAAAATCGGACTACCCTAGGAAATTTTTAGACCGATTTAATTTCTTTTCGCAAAGCGACGATTTTCGAGGCATGCATTCTTCCCATGCATTCGGACGTTTGTCACACTACCCTTCACTCCACACTGTATGAGTCATACTGGAGTTCTTGGGAAAGTAAAACATTACTGAGTGAACGATGGCGCTAGGGGTGCCTTGTCAAAGTAAAATGGGCCATTAACCAGCCCGTCTGGAAACAATACTTTTAATAAAATGGATATTATCCACCGGTTGTGGTATAATTTGTTATAGCAACTATATACACGCTTGTTGTACTTATTTGTATACACCATAGTATGGAGGGTATATTAAATTATTTTGTTCGTTTGTAACTTATCGAAATAATCATTTCCGACCCTATAAAGAATATATCGTGTTGATTTTATGACGATTTAAGCATGTCCGTCTGTCTTTTGTAATAACTCTAAACGAATTTAAATAGATCGCCAAAATTAATCTTTTGTCTGCAGGCAGACCAAGTTCGAAGTTGTGCAAATTAGTACACGTTTAGGCATATCTCAAATAAGGGTAACCCATACCTACAAATTTTCGGTATTTTGGTGTTCTTGAACGTGTTTTCGGCAGAATTCTCTGGAATGTAGTACTTCGAATACTTTTGGGTTTGTCAACATATAGTAATATTCCACCATAGTGAGGAGATATTCTATACTCGAAACTATGGACTTCTAAGACCATATTCCGATTTAGACGTCTGGTGTATTCATTCAACCTTCGGGGGATATCGACATAAAAAAAACTAGAACATGTGGTGTGAGAATCGGCATGCATTGAGTCCTAACTTAAATATATGATATTTATCTATATGTAAACCGATTAACATCCCTACACATGCAATTCTAAAACCTATGCTAAATTTTGCAAATCGATTTTAAGCAAACTTGACACGCGATATTCGTATATTAATATCAATCATTAATCTCAATCAGACACCCATTGGATATTTGGTGTATAATTAACATTAATAAGTCGAAATTTTATATGGGAGCTATGATATATCTAAATTTAAACCGATTTCAAGAATCTTGTTAGAGATTAATTTTTATTAACTTCAGTAGGTTGTGTCAATCGGCCTAGCTATGGGTCTTTAGTGGATAATTTCCTTAAAATCGGACAAAAATATATCTAAGAACTATATGTTT
Source organism: Musca vetustissima (assembly GCF_032173495.1). Classification (NCBI taxonomy): domain Eukaryota; kingdom Metazoa; phylum Arthropoda; class Insecta; order Diptera; family Muscidae; genus Musca; species Musca vetustissima. The sequence continues at coordinate 4,486 of NW_026878230.1, read as the reverse complement.
AATTTGAACCGGTTTCAAGAATACTTGACCAACGTAAGGTTATACTAACTGATACAAAATAGTGTCCCAATCGGCAAGAAACTTAACACACATCATTCTAGCCCTAAATCAAATTTCGTGCAAATCGAATAATATATAGGGACTTTCATACACCATTTAAATTAAATCGGTTGAATATATATATGGGAGCTATATCTAAATCTGAATGGATTTTCACGAAACTTAACACACATCATTCTAGACGTAATTTAGTACGCTATGCCAAATTTCGTGGAAATCTATATATATGGACTTTGATACACCAATTACCTAAAATCGGACGAAAATATATATGTAAGCTATATCTAAGCCAGAACCGATTTTCTCGAAACTTAGCACACATAATTCTAGGCTTAATACAGTACGCTATGCCAAATTTTCACGAACATTAATACACATCATTCTAAATTGAATTCAGTGTACTATGCAAAATTTCGTGCAATTCTAAAAAATATGTAGGGATTGTGGTACACTATTTACATAAAATCGTACGAAAATATTGGGAGCTATATCTAAACCTCAACCGATTTTCACGAATCTTAACACATCATTCCTCACTTAATTCAGTACGCTATGCAAAATTGCGTGCAAATCGAATGATATATAGGGAATTTGGTGCATTATTTTCATAAAATCGGACGAAAATATATATGGGACTTATATCTAAATCAGAACCGATGTTTGCGAAACTTAGCACACATCGTTATTGACTCAATTCGGTACTCTGCAGCAAATTTCGTGCAAATTGAAATATATATAGCGACTTTGGTGCACCATTTACATAAAATCGGATGAAATTATATATATATATATATATATAGGATGAAATTAATTATTTAAATCTGAACCGATTTGCGCCAATTTAGGGTTCGTCCTTGTGCCTAATAAATGAGCTGTACCAAATTTCATCGGATTATAAATTTGACCTGCACTTTGTTTACAATTTATCAACAACATGCGGACAGACAGACGGACATGCATAAATCGACTCAAAAAGTGATTCTATGCATATTTTCAAAAGTAACTATGGGTTTATCTCGTTTCCTTTTGCCTGTTACAAACATATGCACAAAGACCTAATACCCTGTACCACAGTGTGGTGAAGGGTATAAAAAGAAAAAAATCGATCTGACCAAAACATTAACGACTTCCTATCGTATGAGGTACTTTCACATTTCCGTTCTCTAACATAAAATCGAATGCCTGTATATATTAGTAAATTTTACACGGACATGGAAGATAAATTCCTTTTTCCTTTTTTTCCTGTGTTAACATGTCCAACTAATGCTTATGTCTACGTTAAAATACCGCCAAAGATCAATTATACATTTCAACTAGTAATCAAAGGAAGTCATTACATCTATATAATTTGATCAAAGTCCAACTACCTCGGATGTTTTTTACACCTTTGCCAACGCTACTGATGATCAGGTGCGCTTGTTAACCTATCTCAATGTCAATTAAAATGCACAAAAGGTTGCACCTTTTGTGTGTTGTACTTTTACACTTACCTACTCATTATGTAGTAATTAATATAAGACTGATCCCTACTGTGCATATTCTGTTAATTATTTTACGTTTACCTCTGATGTGTTCGTTCCTGCAATGCATTACAATTTTCTTGAAAAATAAATGAGTGTGTTGCCTATGGCGCAGGCGATAGATAGGTTGATGAAACGCCATGACAATTGTCTGTTTTCTTGCCATAAATACGAATACGGAATTCGACAAACGCATTGCACTACGTTAATATGTATGTACGCCACTTCGGACTCGGAATAATTATTATGTGTGAAATAAAACATCAAAGGCCGGTCATGTGTTAACGCCCAGCATTATTGGTGGTAATGGCGGCGGTGGCGGCAGCAGTTGCGTTGGGAATGAAAATATTGTTGGATGGCTGACAACAATTTTAACACCTTTGCTTTCGCCTTTTGCTGTTATTGTTGTTGTTGACGGTGGTCGTATATATTTTTTTTACAATTCACATTTGCCGCATTGGCTAGAATACTTATGTCCAATTTACGTCTAAATTATTGAGCTATAGTTCAAAAAATATTCTTTAAAAATCCACGCCTATAAATGGCCTTCTAAGAAATATTCTTTAAAAATCCACGCCTATAAATGGGCTTCTAAGAAATATTCTTTAAAAAATCCACGCCTTATTTAGGACCCTAAGAAATATTCTTTAAAAAATCCACGCCTTATTTAGGACCCTAAGAAATATTCTTTAAAAAATCCACGCCTTATTTAGGACCCTAAGAAATATTCTTTAAAAAATCCACGCCTATAAATGGCCTTCTAAAATATATTCGTTAAAAATCCACGCCTATAAATGGCCTTCTAAAAAATATTCGTTAAAAATCCACGCCTATAAATGGCCTTCTAAGAAATATTCTTTAAAAATCCACGCCTATAAATGGCCTTCTAAGAAATATTCTTTAAAAATCCTATAAATGGCCTTCTAAAAAATATTCTTTAAAAAATCCACACCTTGGATAGACTTCTAAAAAATATTCTTTAAAAATTCACGCCTATACTTCTGAGTGACCCTCAAGAAATATTCTTTAAAAATCCACGCCTATAAATGGCCTTCAAAAAAATATTCTTTAAAAATCCACGTCTATAAATGGCCTTCTAAAAAATATTCTTTAAAAATCCACGCCTATAAATGGCCTTCTAAAAAATATTCTTTAAAAATCCACGCCTATAAATGGCCTTCTAAAAAATATTCGTTAAAAATCCACGCCTATAAATGACCTTCTAAGAAGTATTCTTTAAAAATCCACGCCTATAAATGGCCTTCTAAAAAATATTCTTTAAAAATCCACGCCTATAAATGGCCTTCTAAGAAATATTCTTTAAAAATCCACGCCTATAAATGGCCTTCTAAAAAATATTCTTTAAAAATCCACGCCTATAAATGGCCTTCTAAAAAATATTCGTTAAAAATCCACGCCTATAAATGGCCTTCTAAGAAATATTCTTTAAAAATCCACGCCTATAAATGGCCTTCTAAAAAATATTCGTTAAAAATCCACGCCTATAAATGGCCTTCTATGAAATATTCTTTAAAAATCCACGCCTATAAATGGCCTTCTAAGAAATATTCTTTAAAAAATCCACGCCTATATTTAGGACTTCTAAGAAATATTCTTTAAAAAATCCACGCCTTATTTAGGACCCTAAGAAATATTCTTTAAAAATCCACGCCTATAAATGGCCTTCAAAAAAATATTCCTTTAAAAATCTTTAAAAATCCACGCCTATAAATGGCCTAAAAAATATTCGTTAAAAATCCACGCCTATAAATGACCTTCTAAAAAATATTCTTTAAAAAATCCACGCCTTGGATAGAGCTCTAAAAAATATTCTTTAAAAAATCCACGTCTTGGATAGACTTCTAAAAAATATTCTTTAAAAAATCCACGCCTTGGATAGACTTCTAAAAAATATTCTTTAAAAAATCCACGCCTATATTTGGACCCTAAAAAATATTCGTTAAAAATCCACGCCTATAAATGGCCTTCTAAGAAATATTCTTTAAAAATCCACGCCTATAAATGGCCTTCTAAAAAATATTCGTTAAAAATCCACGCCTATAAATGGCCTTCTAAGAAATATTCTTTAAAAATCCACGCCTATAAATGGCCTTCTATGAAATATTCTTTAAAAATCCACGCCTATAAATGGCCTTCTAAGAAATATTCTTTAAAAATCCACGCCTATAAATGGGCTTCTAAGAAATATTCTTTAAAAATCCACGCCTATAAATGACCTTCTAAGAAATATTCTTTAAAAATCCACGCCTATAAATGGCCTTCTAAGAAATATTCTTTAAAAATCCACGTCTATAAATGGCCTTCTAAGAAATATTCTTTAAAAATCCACGCCTATAAATGGCCTTCTAAGAAATATTCTTTAAAAATCCACGCCTATAAATGGCCTTCTAAGAAATATTCTTTAAAAATCCACGTCTATAAATGGCCTTCTAAGAAATATTCTTTAAAAATCCTATAAATGGCCTTCTAAGAAATATTCCTTTAAAAATCCACGCCTATAAATGACCTTCTAAGAAATATTCTTTAAAAATCCACGCCTATAAATGGCCTTCAAAAAAATATTCTTTAAAAATCCACGTCTATAAATGGCCTTCTAAAAAATATTCTTTAAAAATCCACGCCTATAAATGGCCTTCTAAAAAATATTCGTTAAAAATCCACGCCTATAAATGACCTTCTAAGAAGTATTCTTTAAAAATCCACGCCTATAAATGGCCTTCTAAAAAATATTCTTTAAAAATCCACGCCTATAAATGGCCTTCTAAGAAATATTCTTTAAAAATCCACGCCTATAAATGGCCTTCTAAAAAATATTCTTTAAAAATCCACGCCTATAAATGGCCTTCTAAAAAATATTCGTTAAAAATCCACGCCTATAAATGGCC